>NW_018165501.1:30620-40299 GCF_001263595.1 Phalaenopsis equestris
ATTTAATTTTCTATAATCTATGCATATTTGCCATCTAGTGACTTGTCTTGTTGGTATTAAGTCATTATTCTGATTTCTCACTATAGTCATACCTCCTTTCTTTGAAACAGTTAATTGGACTCACCTAAGCACTGTCTGAAATAGGATATATTATTCTAGAATCTAAAAATTTTAAAATCTCTTTCTAACAACTTTCATTTTAGGATTCAATATTTTTTGAGGATCGCTCTTGGTTCATGTTGATCTTGTTCATGTTGATCTTTCCTTTCAATAAAATTCTATGCATAAAAATTGAAGGACTGATTCCTTTAATATCAACTAATGTCCATCCAATGGTTTTTTTATATTTTATAAAAGTTTCCAACAACTATTGTTCTTGCGTATCAGTTATATCTCAGGATATTATAATAGGTAATGTAGATAAATCTCCTAAAAATGCATACTTCAAATGAGTAGGAAGTGTTTTCAGTTCTAGTTCAAGTAGTTTCTCAATAGATGAAATCATTGAGAAACTATTTCAAATTTTTCCTGAAAAAAATCCAAATCTTCTTTACTCACTTTCCGTAGATTCATCTTGAATTTTATCCTCATCTTGATATTCTAAATATTCCTTTTCAAATTCTTTTTCAATTGTCTTCTTGAATTCTTTCTTCTTGAAATATTCATGGCTTAAATATTAATTAATATCCATTCTGAAGCATTCAATCTCTTACTCTTTCACAGGGTATCTCATTGATTTTACAATATAAGATGCAACCTCTTGATCACTAACTCTCACACTTAATTCTCTTTTCTGCACATCTACAAAGCTCTTCTAGTGACAAGGAATGGTTTTCCTAAAATGATTAGAATTTCTTTATCTTCCTTCATATCTAACATAATAAAATCCACAGGAAAGATAAATTTATCAACTTTTACCAAAACATCTTCTATAACTCTTTTAGGATAGTTAATCGAACGACCAGCTAACTGAAAAGTTATAGTTGTAGGTGAGATATCTTTTAAACTCAACCTTCTGAAAATTATAAAGGCATAAGATTAATACCGGCTCCTAAATCACATAAAGATTTTCTAGAAAATCTTTCGCCAATAGCACAATAAATAGTAAAACTTCCAGGTTCTTTAAGTTTTTCAAGAAGCTTTTTTGAATTATAGCACTACACGCCTCACTGAGTGCAACAGTCTCATTATCTATAAACATCCTTTTCTTAAGAAGTATATCCTTCATGAACTTTACATAAGGCGTTTGTTCCAAGGCTTCAACAAAAGGAATGTTTATCGTTAATTTCTTTAATATCTCCAAGAATTTTGAAAATGGTTATCTTTATTTTTCTACTTTAATATTTGAGGAAATAGAGGTGGTGGTCTTTCTGCAGTGATTTTCATTGGTTTATTAGGACATTCTGACTGAAAATGGGAATCTTCACTAGATTTTTCATTTTCCACCTCATCTTTTTAAACTTCAACTTCCACTTCTTTTTGAACTCTGTTTTTTATTTCTTTTCCACTTCTCAGTTGAATAGACTTAATTTGCTATTTGGTTTGATCTTTAGGATTTACTTCAACATTACTAAGCAATGTTCCTGGATGCTATTACTAAGTGCAGTAGCAATACATCCCAATTGATTTTCTATGTTTTTAATTGCAACTCCATTACTTTGTAATTGGATTCTCATTTGCAATATCAATTCTTCCATTGACAATGTTTTTCTCCTTATGCTGCAAATTATTAAAACTTGGAGGGTAATGAGGTTTATAAGTTGTATTTCCTTGATTGTTAGAGTTTCCCAAAGGATTTACCCTTTCAAAGGCCCATTAAAAATTATTAGTAGCCATCTCTTCAATTAAATAATATGCTTCATCAAATAATTTTGACATCAATTGTCTACCAGTAGTAGCATCAATTATCGATCTAAGAGAATCAACCAATCCATTATAGAAAAGTTTAAATTATTAACCAATCGGCAACACATGGTGTGGACACTTTCTAAGGAGATCTTTAAATCTTTCCCATCTTTAAATCTTTCCCAGTCTTTCCCAGGCTTCATAAATAGATTCTCCTTCAAACTAACAAAAAGATGTACTATCATTTATAAGCTTAGCAGTTTTTTAAGGTGGGAAATATTTAGATAAAAATTTTTGTCATAAGTCTCGCTCAATTCTGCTAGATCCAGGTGCTAATGAGTTTAACCACATCTTAGCTTTATTCCTTAGTGAAAAAGGAAAAGTCCTAGTCTGAAGGCATCATTCGACACCCAATAATATTTAAATGTAATACTCTATTCTATAAATCTAGCAATGTGTAAATTAAAATCTTCAGTTGGTGTTCCCCCAAAATGATTGTTTTGTACCATTTGGATAATAATATGTTTAAGCTCAAATGAATTGGCAGCTACAGCAAGGTTTCATATACTCAAATGAATTTCATCTATTATAGGATTAACATAATCTCTTTAAGGTCTCTAATGATGTTCATTTCCATTTCATGCATTACTAAAATTACAAACCATTTTGCTAATATGATCTATCTTTGTTCGCTTTTTTTCAAATTTTTATAATAGTTCTTTCTAACTCAGAATCGTAAGACACTAAATCTTCAGATCATACACTACACATAAACAAACACAATAAGTAATTAAAATAAGCAAACACACTAAAAAATGAAAATATTTAAACTAAAATACAAACACTCTATTTTTTTAAGTTTAAAATAAAAATAATTTAAATTATAAAACAACTTACTACTACTTTTCGTTACTTCCCTGACAACAACACCAAAAACTTGATGCAGGTTGATTTAGTGTGTTAATTTTACAAATATTTTTCAATATTACAAATTACACATGACAGATAAAATAGTAAATATGCAAAGTAATCCAAACAAAAATAACTTTAAATAAAATAATTTTATCTTTTAAAAATCTTTAAACTGCCAAATCATTTAAAACTACTGCAAGTATATGTATCACTCAAGTAATAAAGGGCTCTAATGAAGTCATAGATATCGATCCCACAAGGAATTTGGAAATGCCTATGAGTAAATTCTTAAGATTATAATGTAAACTACAATTCTAAACTACAAAAGTGAAGTACTAAAATTGAATATAAAGTAATAGAGTGAATGCTAAAAAAAAACGGTAAAAAGATAAAGTTAATTAAATTAATTGCTAAATTTTTAAAAGCAAAATTATGATAACTAAACAAAGTTTTTGTGACTAAGAGTTCAAATTTAAGAAAGCATCATTCCCCTTTACAATGAGTATATGGATTGTAAAGAAATTAAAATCATTTGAAAATATATAAAAATTATTTTGTGCCAAATATGAGCAATCTTATTCTTTACCCTCTTCTGAGTACATAAAGAACATTGACTAATCCAAAGTTTAGTCCCTAATTCTATGGTTAAGCTGAGAGGATATCGCGTGCCACTCTAGAGCTCCCACTACTCCCTCACCTGAGAGCTAACAACCTTGCATCTGTTTCTAATCAACTGAACCAAATTGAGGATTTTAATCTATCATCTTAAAATCTCTGATTCTGTATCCAACAAAATATATTTCTCTATTTATTTTTACTCAACTCCATGGATGACATCCTCTCCAATGAAATCAAATGTGATTCTCATAATGTTGTATAATTCATAGCCCATTTGGTACATATGTTTCTCAGCACATTTTAACAATTCAATTCGATAGATAAAAAATTAAATGAAGATCGAAGTTTAAATCATCACAAATTATTGACATTTAAAACTATATAAAATAAAATAATTCTTTAAAAAACCATATCTGAAAGTAGGGAGAAGGATAAAGAGGGCTACTCAGAATTCATGAGAAAGATATGATTAAACACGGGTTTCATATTTAAAAACAAGTTTACAATACAAAAGAAATAAAAGATACAACTTATCTCAAAATCCTTCCCAAGAAAATCCTTAGAAGTTCTCTTCAAGCCTTTATCTCCTTACAAGCACTCTCAATTCTCTCTTAGAAGAGTAGTGAAAAAGAAATCTATCACTTTCCCTCTCTTCTTACAATCCTTGAAGAAGATCTCCAAGCCCTTGAATTTCTCTCTCTCTCTCTCTCTCTCTCTTTTATCCCCCCTTACATGCCACACAAAAAAATCTCCTCTAGCCTTAGAATTCCCTCTCTTTTATTAAAGGCCACCTCTCTAAAAAAGAATTTGAAATTCTCTCCAAAATTCTATGCAAAAGTCAACCTTTTGAAATCAGAAGACATGTCCATTGTTCCAAGAGGCATATCCCTTCATGAAATAACCTTCCAAAGTGTCTAGATGCATTGAATCACTCCAAGGGGTGTTTAGAACAAGTTTCCCTTTTAAAATTTGCGTAAAATTTGTTTTGAGCCACCTTAATCCTCAAAAGTTGTCTCTGGCGCTGGTTTTAGTGCATCTGGCTCCAACTTGCTTAAGACCGCACTATTCTGGGTTTTGGCTCTTCAGGTGCCAGCTCTCTGTCAAATGGTGCTTATGGGGCCAATCTAGTGCATCAAGCATCAGTTCTTTACAAAATGACGCTTTTGGCACCAATCTAGAACATCAGGCGCAAAAATTCCCAAAATTTGCTTTTTTGGCTCCACATTTTGCCCTTTTTGCTACTTTTGCTCCAAATGCCTAAAATTGATATACCTACAAAAAAAAACATAAAAATAACCTTATTAAAGTGCAATATCACTAAAAGTAAGTATAAAATGTATACTTAAAATAACATATTATTTCAGTGTATTAGGGGTCTACCCCTCTATGAGGCTATGGGGTTGATCGACGATCAACCTTTATATATATATATATATATATATATATTTCCATCAAGGAGAAACTAGTGTCTCGCTACATGTTGAAGTAAAGGGAAGGTTACAATATCAAGATCTGCAGGATAGGCATGTTGATTCAATACATGAATCAAAAGTCTATCAAAATACACAAAACAACAATTTGCCTTTTGGGGCAGCAAATTAAAGCTAAAAAGAAGCTTAAGGGAATCCCCAAAAACAAAGGGGGAGCACACTAGAGAAGGGGAGCAAGGCAATAGCAAATAGAGCAAAGCAGTCTCATCAAAACTAAATATAACTGAGGAACCATAATCATTAAATTGGAAATAAAATTTGTCATACATTTTTTTTGTGCATACAAAATATTTTACCCATTCAATCATAAATAACAAATTCTAAATGTTAATTGCATTCAGTAAAATGTGAATCTTGGTAATCTGGAATAAATTGGATCAGAAACTGGATATGCGATCAGACTCGACATCAGAGCAGAAATCTGAGCTCTCTAGATGACGCACAAAAGACTTCACTAGACTTCCAACATCCAAAACTTGTCCGTTGAGGTAGAAGCCATCATAGACTCATCCACTTCATCTTCCTGTTCACTCTCTTCCTTATTCTTATCACCGCTGTCCACACCGCGAGGTGAACCAGAATATGCAATGCAAATATTTTTCTCCCTAACTCCTTTGAGAGGCCATTTTCTACACCAGCTCCGGAAGCTGAACGCCATTAAAAGGCGTCCATCAAGGGGTCAGAGAGGTTGGATCCAAAATGAAGATAAGGAGAACGATGGAGGGAGAAGAATATGAGGGAGAGGGTGAACAAACCGAGGGCCATCGCTGATGGAGGCCGTCAAGCAATGCAGAGCAGGCCACACACACACACACACGTATGTATGTATGTATGTATTAGAGGTTTAAGAAAATTGATGGAAGGGGGTTTCTAGGATTGTTGAATTTGAGAAATTAATGAATTATGAGGGTTAGCTTGTGTTGACCTCATTTTTGGTTGAGGTTTAGTTTTTCCTCTTTAGTAGCCTAGGGTCTAGCCATAGGACTTTTCTTGTTGACTATTCCTAGAAAACTTGACATGGAACCCTCACCATTAGAAATTCTACCCTCTCCTCTACTCAACTTGAAGTTCCACATGTTGGTCTCAACATCTAAGTACTTAGTAGGTGGGATCACTATGGGGGAAACTCAAGATGAGTCACCCTTAGGACTCCTGGACCTTAGGGTTAACCCTGGGTGTTGGTTTGGAGTTAGGGCACTCACTACACTTATATGCACCCACAATCACTCACAACCTTGAACTCAAATTTTTAGCCTAGAGCCCTTGATCTTTTGGGATACTCATGTAGATGGACGATGGTCCCCTAAAACTACTAGCCTTAGGGCTACGGTTTGGCTAAGACCACTATGTAGAGGACCCAAAATGGGGTTTTCATTGGTCCATGGCTTTTTGGTGATGATTGGTACCTCAAATCTACCAAAATACCCATCTTGGCCTTTTCTCCTTAAAACACTCCCAAATTACCAAAATACCCCTCCATAGCTCAAAATCCCAAAAAAATCGAAAAATTCCCATAAAATTCCAATAAATCCCAAATATTCCCAATTGAATTTCTCTCAACTACCACATGACCCAATTTGGTCAATTTGACCATCTTTGATCAAAATCTCCAAATTGCCCTTTAATTCCCCAAATCCATTTCAAATGTCCATCAATTTGATCTCAATTGACTCCAATTACAATCCTAAACTCAAATTAACTTTTGATATGACTAAACTAAATCAAAAACAAGCTTAATTGGTCCATGATTTGAACCCAATTTTGATTTGGGTCAAAACCCCAATTTTGACCATATGACCGAATCTCACCAAATTGAACCCATAGCCTAGTCAATTGGCCTCAATTAATTTTGCAAAATTTTTATAACATTCCTATACATCAATATAAACCATCAATTGACCTTGGTGAAGTTCAAATCCATTTTATTTTGGCCTAAATCCAAAATTTCCAAATTTAGCCCCAAATTAGCTAAGTCCCCAAATTTCACCCAATTGATTGCCTTAACCTCCAAATTGGCATCCAATTCATGTTGGCAACTCTTCATGAGATCCCTATTGACCATTTATAACAATCAATTTGGACTTAGCCCAAGGCTAACCCAAGCTAGAGCCAAGCCTAGCCCAACATGACCAAATTGATTAAAGTTCAAAAATCCTAACATGGATAATCTAGCCCAAACCCAAGTTTTGGTCATTTGCACCCACTTGGACCCATGCACTAAATGTGACCTAACCACCCTAAGGCGACCAAATTAACTCCACCACAGCCATTAGTTGGACTTAGTGACCAGTCCAAACACCATGAAACCACCTAAATCAAGCCATGGATCAAAGGTTCCCCAAATTAAGGGATCGTATTTCCAAAAATTCACTAGCTTAAGATATCTTTGCCAAATCCAAGCACATTTGCATTAAACTGTTGTGATGGATTCCTCTAGGTTCCCTGAGCTCCGAGCCCCCTCCCCCTGGCCGGCCGACCAGCCTAGTGGCGGGCAAAGCCCAAAACCAAGAGTCACCCCCATGTCATCTCACCCAAATCAAACCTAGAGGCCAAATCATCCAAATCAAATTGAAGAGCTCCTCTGCCCTCCACCTAAGCACCATAATGCACCCAAACTTATGCCCTGAGAGCCACCCCATGGCCATTTTTTTATAAAAACTCCCCTCCCACGGCCATGGGAGGTGTACTGAAATTTTCCTAGAGAGGCCTCTCCAAACTCCACACAGAGCTTCCCTAAGACCCCTCAGTGCATTCCGACCATTTTCCCTCACCCATTCCCATTGTCAGAGCTCAATGTTAAGCTTGAAACCTCGCTGGAAACCAGGACAAAACCCAATACACCTCCACAGCCCACTAAACTCAAATTAACTTCACGCACACCTTCACAACACAAGTTTAAAAAAGGCCAAAGCCCCATCAAATCCCCCTCCCACAGAGCTTCTATCATAATTCTAGACCAACACCAAAATCAGCCGTGATCGAATTCATACCTAGGCCTTACACCAAGACCAGGGACTCAATCCCTAGCCTCATTGGACCCCAACGAACGTGCCGAACACCTCTGATTGAAGCCTCCCTTCTCAGAGCAAAGGTATAAAACTCCTCTTCCTCCCGAGCTCATTTTGATTTCCCATTTACTTAGGCTCAATTTTATGGTACATTAATCATATGGATGTGTTAGTCTCACTTAGACGAGTCCATAGGATCAAACACGAAGTGATTTGGTTGAGTCTAGGCTGAGATCTTAGGGTTTTAGTGTGGACAGTCACGGGATCATTATATCGGGGACGATGACGGGGAGCCGCTGATCAAGCGTGTATCAAATGGACAGGGGAGATCGAGCCGGACAGCGCTTTGGGACATAAACAGCGGGTCGAGTCAGCAAGCTATGTGGACGGCGGTGTCCAACTAGAGCGCGCCACGCATGCCTTCGGAGCCTTCGTAGGTTGAGGTGGCACGCGCGGTTTAAATAGATAAATAGGGCTTTTTCTTATTTACTTAAATACCCTTAACTTAGAAAATTCATAACTTTGTGTAGAAAAATTATAAAAATAAAATAAAAATACCCTCTTGCTCAGCAAACAGAGGAGAACAATGTGAAATAAATTTCAAGACCATGTTATGCATATTTTATTTTTAATTAATTAAACACTGTTTTGAATCATTTGATTCTCCATGCATATTGATACATCACCTTGGCTTAAAATTTAAGCATGTTGTAGCTTCTGTCAAGAGTAACACCCTCTGATTTTTCCAAAGTCAGAAAAGGTTCCTATACAGAGATCCATATTTTTCAAGTTATTCCACATTATTTCTTAAAATAATCATGGAAATTAGCATATTGATTATAAAATCCTAAGAAAATTTTGGAAGGTCCACCATGACTAGAGAAACCTTTGGAAATAATTTAATTGGTCAAGTCATTTAAAATGTCCATAAATTTTACAAACATTAAATCATTAAGATAATTAATCTTGAAAAATTTAAACATTTAAATGACCTAATTTTTTATCTCCACTGTGATTTATGATCCAAAGAACTTATCATAAAAGTTTCAAAATATTTTGAGTTCATTTAATAACTTAAATTGATTTTTAAAGATAAATATCACTCTTAACACTTAAATAATTTTTTAAAAATCAAAATATTTTAAATATTTGAATAATTAAAAATCCATAAAAATTACAAAAATAATAAAATTCATGAAAATGTTCTAAATTACTTTCTAATCACTTAGGAACAATTAAAATATTTTTTCTTGATTTTCTAAATAAAGATATTGAATTTCAGAGCTTAAAAATAAGTTTTAAAGGCTGAAAATGAGTTTTTCACTAAAATAATTCCAATAAATCAAAGAAAAATCAGAAAAATATAAAATTTGCTCCTCTGAGTTCTCTGACCTTAGAGAGATTTTTCAAAAATACAAAACCTAATTTTCACCATTTAAAATATTTTATTTTTATTAAATAGCCTAGATATTGAAATAATTCTAATAAATCACAGAGAATTCAAACAGTTATGAAATTTGATCCAAAAGCTTTTCTGGTCTAGGTCTACTTTCTGTTCTAGGTCTACCTCTAATAAAAATTTCAAGGGATTATAATTTACCTTGGTTAAGTTAGGAAATTTCTTTAAAAATCCTATTTTTTGCATCAAAATAATTCTATAAATTAAATTAAATTTTGAAACATCACATTTTCTCCTCTGATATCTTAATTAACCCATGAATGAGGTAGGATAAAAATTTCAAAGTGATTTGAATTGAATTTGACAAATTATGAAGTGTTAGAGCCTTAGGGGCAAATGTGTAATTT
>NW_018165501.1:40655-53719 GCF_001263595.1 Phalaenopsis equestris
CCTTATCTTGATTTTCAAATAAAATCCAAATCATGAATCATGACCACTTAAAGCTTAACCCTTTTCAAAACTAATTAAGACACTCACCTAGGTCTTAAGGGCTTAGTGGTGACTTAGGCTAAATCAAAAATTGATTAAACAAGGATTAGAGAATTAAACATGATTAAATCAAACATTCTTGAAACACCACTAAGCCCAATTAGAATTAAAAATTTGGCTAAGTGTTCAAATTACACTAACTTGCCTCTTTAAGGGTCTTCACCCACATAATTTTCAAATTAAATGATAAGTGATAATTACCCTATTCTTAGGGATAATTGAGACATCAATGTTCACTGAGTATTAAGGGTATTAATAGGATGAATTATCAAGCAACATAATAAGTTTAAATGGACTCGAGGCTTTTCAATAGTTGGTGAGAGGGAGGCATGGACCTGCTTCCCCCTCCTAACTTGTTGGAGACCTCAGAGGCCTATTAAACTTAATATTCTTCGCTCAATGAAATCATCCTTAATTATACTTTTAAGGATTCACCAAGATTTGACATAGGGTTAGAAAAATTACCAAAATTTTACCGTTCCTTCTTTTCATAAATTGCCTTAACATGCATTTTAAGTTTCAGATAGTGGAACGAGAAGACTCGCCAGGTATACTTTTATAGTTTTCAGCGTTGTCTTTCTTGTACTTTCATACTGTACTTTTACACATGCAAATTTGCTTGCTAAACAACGATGTCACCCTACATGAAAACTAAAACCATCAAAATAGCCATATAACCATAAACAAAACCAAAACTAAAATCAACCAAGATAAAATTCACCACCACAACATTCAAATTATAATACAACACAAAATTTAATCACAAACATCACACAAAACTAGAACTTCAACTAAATTAAGATGTCTCTATCGGATGATCGGGAATCCCTCGGAGGAGGTAACCTACGGTTGCTAACGAGGCTTCCCATGGTTTAAATGAAATTATGGAACTTTAATAGGCCCCCCTAAAATTTAAATAACTTCAACCATAGGGCCACCTGATTTGACATTATAACTTGACACGCTAGAAAACTCAAACTCGTCGTGGCAAGGAGCTTGGACCTAGCTTGGTGGGCAGCACGGTCATCTTCAACTGTGAAACCTGTCTTCCCCAGCTAACCAATCTTCCTTCCTTAGACTTAAACAACAAAGCCATAGGACTTCGAGGTCGCTTGCTTATGCAACGTAAATCCTCATATCATCTTTAGGCCTTTGTATAGCCCTGCTATATAATATAAGCCCTAACTCATCTTAGGATTCTGAGGTTGTCGTTTGTCACGACCTAAATCCTCACATCTTTCAGGCTATTTGTGTGATTATTTCACATGAATGTAAGCCCTAATAAATAAAATTGACAAGATGAAACACCTAAATATTTCTCCTCAAAACTGAAGCCAAACATTAGGATAGCTTGGGAAGTCAAAGCGGTTTTACTCTGGATCCATGACATCCCCTAGTTCTTCCTCCTTTGGATTCTACAATAAAATGTTCCAAATTTGAACCAATCCCCTTTCACACCACTAGGTCTGATTTCGTGGAAGAGTCCTACCTTTTGAAATTCCTTGAAGATAATATTTCTTGATTTTTATCGAGAGTCTTTTTAGGTGGCTTTGGTCATTTAAGATGTAATTAACTATAGGGGTTTGCCATTATAGGAAGCATGTCCGAACCCAGCTTAATATAAACCCTATTTAATCCTTTATATTAAATAGGAGAACTTGTCGGCAAATACAAAGGTTTCGCAGACCAAACGGACGTCATACTTTCGTTAGTTAATTTTATCGAGCCTCATCCTCAAGTCTTGAGTTTATCCTTTGGGATAGATACAGGATTTGAGGTACAGTGCTCTTTCATTTTAAACTATGAAAAATATGGGATCAGTTTGATTTCATACTTCAACATCCTTCCGAAGCGGGCGATGTGATTTTGATTCCAGCGACCGACAGCTTCTTACGGGCAACTCCCCATAATCCAACCCGAAATAATGCCGACAGCTTACTATAGAATCCTACTTCTTCTTCTAGTGCAGAGGAGGGAGAGCCTTCAGGAATAGCTACCCAGATTTAGAGTCATTGTTAAGCATCTTCAGGTCATTGTAAAGGAGAGAAAGATAAATCTTGTTAGTATTATGGTTGTATTTCATTTTTAAATATTTAGTTAGTGAATTTCTTTTGTTTCAATAAATCAATGTGGTGTTTTTCTCATGCTTCTTAAGTAGATTTTTTACCTCACCTTATGATGATTAAGTAGGATGTATCAGATTGAAAAGTGCTTTTAAATTACTTTTAATTATTGAATATGATGATTAACCTTCATATCTTCATTTATTTTTTATTCTGGCCAAGCAAAATGTTAAAATGTATTCTGAACCATAATAAGTCGAGAGAGCTATGTTAGAATCAACTAGGTTAGTCACATTGAACTATAGGGTATATGTTGATATGCATTGTAGGAAGATGCAAAGTTAAAGAAATATGTTTTAACAGTTTAATTATGAGTTTAAAGAATTATGCACTCAGGAGAGGGTAAAGAAGAGTGTTGCTCTTATATGTCACTATCTTATTTTATAATTTGCACTTTACATTTCCTATACTCCACTTACATCATTACAAAGGAGGGTATTTCTAGAACTTGATATTCATCAATTCAAATCACATTAAGTAGGATTTCTGTAGGATTTATACTTTACAAATGCTTTAAATACTTTTAAGATTACCTTGTAGGACTCTAACACAAAATAAATTCCAGTCTTGGAACAAAATCAATAAACTAGAACTTTCATATTTTGAAATTACCTTGTTCTATGACTCTAAAATTTGAAATTATTAATGTGACTCGAGCACTTGCATTAGCCCCCAGTGTGTAGTAGCACATGGAAACGGTATCAAGTTTTTTTAGCATCGTTGTTGGGTAGCGACAGGGATTTAATTTAGCAATACCTTAATTGAAATTTGAGGTCTTAGACATGGAAAACATGTAATGTTAATTGCTTGTGCTTATTTGTTTTTACTACTTTTGAAAAATGAAAGAAAATCCAAAAATATTTTTGTTTGATTGTGTGTGAACCTTTTTAGAGAACTATAGCTCGTGTATGTCGATGCGGGTTTTTGTGTATGCGCTGTTAAATTTTTTTAATACTATAACACACATGAAAACACAATTAGCAAATATGCAGATCAATCACAATTAAAATCTCTTCAGTGTTAATAGTTTTATATTTTAAAATCTTTAAGTTGCCAAACTAAATAATTACGCAAGTATACGCATCACTCAAGTAATAAAGGGTTCTAATGGAGTCATGAGTATCGATCCTACTGGGAGTTGGAATATCTTATGGTTATAATGTAAAACACAATATTCAAACTTTAAAAACTTAAGTAAGAAAAATAAATCTAAAGAAAATTTAATGTTTGCTAAATGAAATGCAGCTAGAAGAACTAAGCTAACTAAGCTATTTTCTAAACCTCAAAATTAAACTTACTAATACTAAACAAAGTTATGTAATGAAGAGTTCAAATTTAAGAAAGCATCATTCCCCTTTACAATGAGTTTATGGTTAGTGAAGTAATTAAAATCATTTAAAATTATATATAAAATTGTCTTGTGTCAAATAGGAGTAATCTTATTCTTTACTCTCTGTGAGTGAATACAGAACATTGACTAATCCAGAGTTTGGTACCTAAATCCGTGATTAGGTTGAGAGGATACTAGCACCCACTCTAGAACTCCCACTTATCCCTCCTCTGAAGGCTAACAATCTTGCTTTAGTTTTCAAGCAACTAAGCCAAACTGGAGATTTTAGTATGTCACCCTAAAATCTCAATTTCTATGCTCATCAAAATATTTTTTCCTATTTATTTGCACTCAAACCCATGGACTACATTCTCACCCATGAAATTGAATGTGACTCTTACATTATGGTAAAAAGCATAGCCCTTTCAGATCTTATGTTTCTCAACAAATTTTAACATTTTAATTGACCAGATCAAAAGGTAAATAATGACCAGAATTTGAATCAACACAATTTATTGACATTTAAAACCTTACACAATAATATTAATTATTTGTAAAACCATATCTTATTGTAGGGAGAAGGATAAAGAAGTCTAGTTTGAATTCACTAGAAGGATATGATAAAGCATGGATTTTATACATAAAAACAAGTTTAGAATAGAAAGAAAGGAAATAACACAACTTATCTCTCACTCCTCCTCAAGAAAATCCTTTGAAGTTTTCTTTAAGCACTTTCTTTCTTTACAATTACACTCAAGTCTCTCTTAAAAATGTAATGAAGAAGATATCTCTCATCTTCCCTCTCCTCTTACAACTCTAGAATAAAATCCTCTCCAAAACCTAACTATTCTCTCCAAAACTTCTCACGCCACCCTCTCCAAGGAATTCAAAATTCCTTCCTTTTTCTCAAGAATCACACCTCTTCACACCAAGTGATAAATCTCTTCATCCAAGAGATATATCTCTTCATTAAAGAGCTTTTTCAAAGTGTCTAGATGCATTAAACCACTCAATGGGTGCATTTTAATTACTTGGGGCCTTCTAGAACCTCTAAAAAATAGTCAATAAACACCACAATCCGTATTAATTTGTCTCTGATGCATATTATGGTGCCTTTGGCTCTAGCTTATTAGAGTTCTACGATGTTCTCTAGATTTTGGCATCTCTGGTGCCAGTTCTGGCACCTCTGAAGCCAGTTCTGGCACCTCTAGAGCCAGTTCTGGTGCACTGGTGCCTCTTCTCTATAAAATGGCACCTTTAGCGCCAAGATGCTGAAAAACTGCATTTTGACTCCAAATTTCTTCCTTTTTGCTCTTTCTTTCTCAAATGCCTAAAATCAATATACATGCAACACAATATGAAAATACCCTTCTTTAAAGTCCAATCTCACCTAATTTAAGCATATATACATAAATTTGCACATTTTTTTGATGTACCAAAATCCCCCATACTTAAATGTTACTTGTCCTCATGTGAATCTTTTACTACATAAAAATATAAATTATGGTGGAGATTAACTTATAAAATTCTATAATTTGGCTTAATAAATATAATGTATAACTTAAGAAAAAATTCTAATAACTTAGGTTAAAACTTAAAGCATAAGAACACCTAGTAGTTAAGTCTAAGATTTCTGAGTCTCTACTCATTTCAAGAAGAACTGTAATTTGTCATACCAAAGATACTTAGAATGTCCATATGAAAAATAATTTCATAAAAAAAAATTATTAACCAGGATGCTAATACTCAAATACAAGTTTAAAAAATTTAATAAAGTCTTTTTCCTTAAGTTGATTCAAGTGAAGCCAATTTTTGATTAGGCATCTCCTCAAGCTTCTCCTCACATATTTTTCTTTTCTTTTTTTCTTATTTTTTTTCTTTTTTTATGATCATTTTCAATCCTTTCTTTTTCTTTATATTTTCATATGAGGATTACCATATCTGGATAGCCTTTAATAATTTTAAACTTCACTATCCTCTTCTTAAAGTTAAAACTTCTCACCTTCCTTCACTTTATAAATTCATATTAGCTTTAAAGATTTTTCAAAAGCCTCATTCTTTTCTTCTTATATGAAAACTTTGAAAATAAAACTTCCTTTACATTAAATAAAAAAAGCATCCTTTCATACTAAATATTTTAACTCTAAAACTAACCTTCATTATTATAGATTTTTGCTTAAATTTAATATAATATTTAAAAACAAAATTGTAGTTATCTAATACCAATGCTCATATTAAATTAATTAATTTTAAAAATACAGCTAATTGAGGGAAAATAAAATTTAGTTTACATTTTTTAAAGAAATTTTTCTTTCCCCCAAACATAGATTTTTTTAAATAATAAATAAATCATTCAGTACAAAAAAAATGTAGGTAGAAAGAAAACAGTAAATGCATAAAATTTCCAAAAATAAAAATGCTCCCTTTACTCCCTTCTCTCAAAGCTAACAATCTCACATTAGTTTCATATCAACTGGACCAAGTTGGAGATTTTAATTTCTCACCTTAAAATCTCCAATTTTGCATCTAACAAAGTATATTTCCCTATTTATTTTCACTCAACCCCATGGATGAAATATTCTCCCTTGAAATCAAATGTGATTCTCTCTATGTTGTATAAATCATAGCCCTTTCAGAACATATGTTTCTCAACACATTTTAACATATCAATTGGTCAGATCGTAAATGAAAATTGGAGTTCATATCATCAAAAATTATTGATATTTAAAATCATATAAAACAAAATCAATTCTTCACAAAACTATATCAAAGTAGGGAGAAGGATAAAGAAGACTGCTCAGAATTCATGAGAAGGATACGAAAAAACACCGATTTCATATATAAAAACATGTTTACAAAACAAAAGAAATAAAAGACAAACTTATCTCACAATCCTTCCTAATAAAATCTCTAGAAGTTTTTTCGAAGCCTTTCTCTCAGCCTTTCTCTCTTTATAAGCACTAAATATATAAAATAGTTCGCACACTAGTGGAAAAAAAGTGTAATGAAGAAGAAAAAAGTGTAATGAAGAAGAAAACTCTCACCTTCCCTCTCTTCTTACAATCCTTGAAGAAAATCTCCAAGCCCTTGATTTTTTCTCTCTCTATCCTTCACACCACACCCACTCTCCTTAAGCCCTAGACTTCTCTCTCTTTTATCAAAGGCTACCTCCCTCCAAAAAGAATTCAAAATTTCTCCCAAAATTCTATCCAAAAGTCAACTCTTTTGAATTCAAAAGACATGTCCATTGATCCAAGAGACATTTCCCTTCATAAAAGAACATTCCAAAGTGTCTAAATGCATTGAATTACTCCAAGGGGTGTTTAGAACAAGTGTACCTTTGAACATTCATAAAAAAATCATCCCAAACTTCCATAATCTGTAAAAAGTAGTACGTGGCGCATTTAGTGGCAAACCTGGCTCATCATGCACCAACTCGTTATTAAATGGCGCAACTGGTGCTAATCTGGCGCATCATGCACCAGTTTACTAAAAATCGCATTGTTCTGGGTTTTGCTAATCTTGTGCCAATCTGGCGCATCTGGCACAAATCTTGAACATCATACACCAATTTGGCGCATCTTGCGCCAGAATTCAAAAATTCGTTATTTTGGCTCCAAATTTCATTCTTTTTGCTAGTTTCGCTCCAAATACCTGAAATTGATATAATTGCAACAAAAAGTTGATATACCTATAACAAAAACATGAAAACGCCCTTCTTTAAAGTGCAATATCATAAAAAATAAACATAAAATATATACTTAAAACTATATATTAATTTGGTGTATCAAAATCCCCCAAACTTAAATGTTACTTGAACTTAAGTGACACTTTTACTACATAAAAGCATATGACTTAGGATAGAGACTAACTTATAACTTCTATACTTTAGTTCAATAAATAAAATAGTAAAATTTAAGGAAACCCCTTAATAACTTATATTCAAATTCTAAGTCTAAGAGTACTCAGTTGTCAATTTTAAGATTTATAAATCTCTATTCATTTCAAGAAGAATTGCAATTTGTCATATCAACGATATTTAGAATATCCATATGAAAAAGAACTTCATGAAAATTTTACTAATAATGCTCCTAATAATCCATTATAAGTTTTTAGAAAATATAATAAAGCTTTTCCTTAAGTTGATTCAAGTGAAGCCAATTTTTGATTAGGTATCTCCTCAAGCTTCTCCTCACTTATTTTTCTTTTCTTTCTTTTTTATTTATTTTTCTTTTATTTTAGTATCTTTTCAATATTTTTTTTTATTTTTCATTTTTAAGTGAGGATTACTATATCTGGATAGCCTTTAATAGTTTTGAACTTTACTATTCTCTTCTTACAGTCAAAACCCTTACCTTTCTTCACTTTATAAATTCATATTAGTTTATGGTTATCATAAAGTCTCATTCTTTTTATCTTACATGAAACTCTAAAATTATTAATACTTGAAAAATACAATTTCCTTTACTTTAAATAGAAAAACATAGTCTTATCTTATCATACCAAATATGTTTAACTTTAGAATTGATTTTCATTATTAAAGCTTTTTACCTAAATTTACCATAATATTCTTAAACATAAGTATAGTCATTTAAAGTTTAATCTTAATATCTCAAGTCATGTTAAGTTAATTTTAAAAATATTGTTACTTAAGAACAAATAAAATTTAGTTTACTTCTTTTTTAAAAGAAAATTTTCTTCCCCCCAAACTTAAGTTTTTAGGTATTTTAAAAATGTTCCAGCATAAAATTTAGTTGGTGAAAGAAAATAGTAAATGCACAAAAATAAAAACTAACATGTAGAGGATTTCTGACTATGAAATTGGGCTCTGGTATACTGCAGGTACTACTTTAAAAATATATACAGGCATTAAAGTATTAAATGAGACATAATATATTCTATAGAATTTGCTGAGAATTAAAAACAAAAAAAATTGAAAATACTAAAAATGCACGAAAGTAAAAAATATGTGGTTCTATTAAAATTTTAAATCCACAACACAAAATAAAAGTTTTTACTAAAATAGTTTCAAATGCCAACCGAATAACATCCAAACAACATACAAATAAACAATCAGTCAATGAATAAACTAACTTCAAAAAATATCACTCATCATCGCCTTCTTTATCACCATCATCATCATCATCATCTTCTTCTTCTTCTTCTTCATCATCTTGAAAAGGAGCATAAGGAGTGAAGTTAGGGCAAGTAGGAAATTTCATATTGTATTCACCCATAAGATATCTCACCATAACATCCTCAAAAGCTATATCATGTTGAATTCTCCTCTGTTGATACTCTGTTGATACCCTCTGTTGATACTCATCATTATAAGCATTTATTGCTCCAATCTCTCCAATCTAATTCTAAATATTTACTATATTCATTTGTTGAATCATGAGTTGGTCCATAATATTTTCTAGTGATGCAGGACAAGAAGTAGATGCCCCTACAACTGTTGTAGAGGAACTATCGCTTCTTCCACCCCTAGATTCAACAAATGATTCAACTCTCTTATTCAAATGCTTCCTAATAAGATTTTGTGGCTATAATCTTTCTTTACTTCTATGAGACTCTACTCATGATTGCTCACATAAAGTGAAAATCAGAGCAGGGAAACCCAAACCACTAGTTATAGAGCTCTTAGCTATGCTCCGTGCATGTTGATAAGAGCACCAACATCTATTGCTTTCATTGTTCTGAATGCAATAGTTCAATACAGCTCTATCCTTTGTTACATTGACCAGATGATTTGTTGGTAGTAATTTAGCAGAAATGAATTGGTACCGTACCTTTGAGTGAGTAGTCAACATGGAAGCAGAGAATTTAACTATCTTATTATTTTTAATCCTCCATTCTCCTCTTTTATTAGTCAGAAAGGCAATCACTTCATCCAGTGATGAATTAATCATCATGAATGCATCGTACTCGTCATGAAATACAATTCTCAACCCATCAAAAGCATTGATCCTTTTTGCAACAAATTTAACTTGCTTAGCTCTCACAAGGATGTGATCACCAACAGTGAATCTCAAGTTGGCATAAGCTTTTGCATCATTAGCACAATCAGTACTGCAGTGAAGTAGCAAAACTGTTCCCAATTTCTGGCAAGGATCAACCTCTCGATCTCGCCATCCGGGTTAGCAAATGCCTGCTCCTGGATTAATCTTCTTGATTCTATTTGAGTGTTATATATGTGTTTGGCTTTTAAATTACAAAATCTTCATGCATCAAAATCATCTGACGGCCTTCCTCTCTTCACTCATGGAGCCATTTAAAATTCTACCAAATCCAAATAAAATCTAAATAAATTACAAAATAAAAAATCTAAATACTCGAGTAAGATTATTTGGTAAGAAACTTTTCACCATGAGTTTTCTTCATGCTTTTTCATCAAAAATCCCAAATTTTGGATTTTTCGAAATGTAGGAAAAATCCATGGTGAAAATAAAAAATTTCTATGTTAAAGTGAAGCTCTTACCAAGAGAAGATGAAATCTAAGATTTTTAGCCTCTAAAATCTTCTCTATCGCGCTCAATGTGAAGCCCTAGGTCAAGGTTTAGAGGTAAGAGAAGACCCAAGCATTAAAAATGGAGCCTTATTGTGTGATTTTGTGGACTTTTAAGCAATCTGGCATTTTAAAAAATTTGGGGCATCTTGCACCAAATTTGGTGCATTATGCGCCAACTCTCTGTAAACCGATGCATCTTGCGCCAACGCCTTAATTTTTCTAGATTTCATTTTCTATGAAAATGTGCTCCGTACTACTTTACATCAACCTCTAATTAACTCAAATGAACCCTTATAAGCATATTTAAACTTACTTTAAAACCAAATATTTCACAAATAACACAAAACTCACTTTTATATATAAAATATGTTCTATTACAAACTAACATTTTTCAAGCCAACAAACATTTATTTCAGTGTTCAAAGTAAACCAAAACATCCTAAAACTTAAATCTAAGCATCAAAATACTAAACACAAACATTGAAATAGTTCAACAATAAAAGTGAATGCAATCCAACATAATAAACAACTAAAACAAGCAGTACTTAACAAATCGTCGTGCATATATTAAGTTCAAACATCTTCTTCACGGTTGTCCTTCTGGATATCTTGGTAGTGCACATACAAGTTATAGAAGGGTCTATAAGAAAACTCATCAGTTAAATTCTCCCCAATCCAAGCATGTTTCTTAAACATACGTACCAAACCATCTTCAATACCACCAGTATGCTTCAACCAGTATGTTCAAAATGTTCTTTCAGTCTCCAATCTAAGTGATCCAACATTTCAGAAACATTTCTAATTGCATGCATAAGATTCTACACCTCTTTTTCTATCTTCTTGATCCTTTTCAAAAGTGTGTTCAAACTGAAGTAAAGTTAAATAAGTGATGAATTCTGGGATGCTTGATCCATAAGTATATTCGTATCATTTTCATTTCCCATTACAATACAATTGCAATAGACTTATGAATCCATCAACTTCCAAGGAAGAAGCACTTTTCCCAACTCTCATAAGGTACTTCAAATTTACTGCATAGTAGGAAAATAGTGGATGAATGTCCAAGTCCAGTTGCAGATCCATTAGCAATCAAAACCAAAACCGATTTCACAATGATGGCTCTAATATCAATAGGTTTTCCAGTTTGAATATATTAATTCAGAATAGCACTCTCCTTAGTTACCTTATAGATTTTTATAGTAGGAAGTAATTTTGATGCAATAAAGAAGTGTCATGCCTTAGAAGCAGGATTTAACAATGATGATAAAAACTTACATTTCCATCATCTCTGCCATCCCAATTGGCATTTTCATTCGTAAGGTATCGTTAGAGTTCATTCATATTATCTCTCATAAGGGTAAAATTTATATAATGGCAAAGAGGCACATTTTCAAACATAAACATCTTGTTTATTCTTGAAGGAGTGAATTGCACAAACTTGCCTCACACATAGACAATACCTTGGCTAATTCAATGTAGATCTGCATAAAACTGTTTCACCATAGGGACAACTGTGGTGGCAGTAGTGTAACAAAGAACTTCCTAGCGTCTCTGCGCAATAATCCCTTCTACTCGAGTATCCGGTGTATTAAATCCTAGATTCAAAAACACCCTTTCTTTGATTAGCTTCTTCTTCACTATAACATGATCATGCAACTTTTGCACATCAAAACTGACAAACATTCTCCAATTGAAAATTTCAAATCTAGCAAAATTTTTAGAGTGGGACACCATTGACATTGAAATTTAATGACTCCTCAATCTTTTTCCCCCCTAAAAATGGACTTTGGAATCAATTATTGGGAGTTATAACGAGAAGAACCTACCAAAAATTACCAAAAACTACATTTTGAAAAGTTTTAAGTCATTTTTGTCACCGTAGCACATCATGCACTAGATCTTTGGAATGTGGCATATGATGCGTCAGTTCCAGAAAAATTGCATTTTCTATTTTGATAAAAAAAAATAAAATTCTTCCATAAAATTAGGTAAATAAAGATGTTTTTAAATAATTTTCTCTAATACATGACTCTAAAAAAACATAAATATAAATATACATAAAAGATTTCGAGCAAAAACTCAAAAGCAAAATAAACAATGATAAGTATGGGTTGCCTCCCACAAAGCACATGGTTTAATGTCATCAGCACGACATTCCCACTTTTTATTCTGGGTGACCCAACATTAAAATTTCATTTAAAATTAGTCTTTGACCATCAAAATATAGTTTAAATCTGTGCCCATTTACTTTAAATATCCATCCAGACTTAGGATCTTCAATATTAACAGCTCAATAGGGATAAACTATTACAACTCTGAATGGCTCTTTCCACCTAAACTTCAATTTTCTAGGAAATAATTTCAATATTGTATTGTATAATAAAACTTTCTATCGAGGTTCAAATTCTTTTGCTATTATCTTCTAATCTTGCCATTATTTCATTCTTTCCTTATAAATTCTACCATTATCATAAGATTCATTTCTAATTTTTTCAAGCTCATTCAATTTCAATAATCTTTTCTCACCAGCTTCTTTCAAATTGAAATTGAATTCCTTTATAGTCCAATAAGCTTTATGTTCCAACTCTACTGTCAAGTGACAAGTTTTCCAAAAATTAATCTATAAGGTGACATACCTATAGGTGTCGTATAAGCTATCATGTATGCCCATAATGTCGTATCTAATCTACCAGACCAATCCATTTTATTAAGATTTACACAGTTTTTCAAAATTCTCTTAATTTCACGATTAGATACTTTTGCTAAACCACTAGTCTGGGGATGATAAGCAGTTGCAATTTTATGCATTATACTATATTTTTCTACCAATCTTGCAATTGTTACATTTTTAGAAGGAGATCCTCCATCGATAATGATTAATCTAGACATTTCATATTTTGTAAATATATTTTTAATTAAAAATTTTGAAATACTCCAAGCATCACATTGAGGTAAAGCGATTACTTCAATCCATTTTGAAACATAATCCACTACAATATAT
>NW_018165501.1:54027-79091 GCF_001263595.1 Phalaenopsis equestris
GGGGGGGGAGGGGGGGAGGGGAAGTGGAGACCTCAGCATGATTTAAAATAGAACCCTCCAAGGCTAGAAAATTTGCAGGCCTGTTGGCTTCCCTATAAACAAAGGAGATTTGTAGCCTAATTTCACTAATGAGCTTCTTTATCTTGTGCATCCACTGAATAATGTGCCAAGGGGGGGAAAGGTTTTCTGTGATCAGATTCACCAGTAGGGAAGATTCCACTTCAGCAATAATCCAATTCCACTGAATTTCCATGGCAAATTTGAGTGCCCAGTAAAGAGCAATAGCTTCAGTTTCCAGGGCATCAGCAGCAGTGTAGGGGGCCTTGAAATAAAGCAAGGCTTTGCCAGTGTGGTCTCTAAATATCCCTCCAATGCCTGTTTTCTTGTTGGTAAAACATCCATCAGTGTTTATTTTGATGAAAGGATAAGGGGGCTTCTCCCATCTAACCTTTATAACTTTAAGCTGTTTCAGATAACTTTAAATTATTTCAGTTCTATATTAGGCAGGTTCTTCAAAATCTTTGGGAACTTCTTCTAGCTAATCAGCTTTTGAAGGTAGGCCTGACAGTTAGACACCACAGATTCAGGGTTAATCCCCATGTCTACATGCTTTACCTCCTAGCATTCCACAAAAACCAGGCAACAATGAAGGGAAGAGACGTAAGGTTTTTTTTCTGCCTGTCTCTTAAGTTATCTTTGATATTTCCTAAGTTAAATTTAGAGGTCAAATTTCTCCAAACCTCCCTAGAAAATCTACAACTGAAGAAAAGGTGGTCACTTGATTCTTAATCATTATTGCAAAGGTGACATCTTGAGGGGCCTTTCAAACCTTTCAGTTTTAGAATGTCATTAGTTGGAATCAAATCATTTAGCACTCTCCAAGAAAAGAACAACATTGAAGGAGTTAATAACTTTTGGCAAGTAAAAATATTCCACTAGCAGTTATCCCCTCTAAAAATTCTATTCTGGATATCCTTAGAAAGGCTAGAGCTGGTCCTTTTAATGAGATGAATCTGATCTTTTTTACTTCTATTAAAATGAATTTTAGAAATGTTACCGGCAGAAGATTCCTTCAGAATGGTATTCAAATCATCATCAGACCACTCATTTCCACTCCAACAATCTTTAACAAGTAGATCTTACTCTTTATCCTGTTGCAATGGTTCCAAGTGATCAATAGGGCACCATTTGTCCTTCCAGAAGTTTATTTCTCCATGACCCAGCTCCCAAATAAGAAACTTTTCAATGTCTTCTCTTCCCTTGAGCATCTGGATCCAGGTCCTAGAGTCTCCAACTTTCTTAGTTACTTCTCCAGGGTGGTCATATTTGCAATATTTGGCCATCATGTAATTTGCCCAAAGACTATCATTTTGTCTAAACCTGATCCAAAGTTTACACATACTGATTTGTTGCATTTGGTGAAGTCCTTTAAAACCCAAGCCACCAGCTTCATAAGGTTTAACCACTCTTTGCCAACTAGCCCGATCATTTGTTTCCTATTACCAGCCCAACATTCTTTCCAGCATCAAGGCAGTGCTTCTTTTTGCTTCTTTTCATGTTTGCCACTTGAGAGAGGGATAGCAGTGAGAATACTCTTAAGAAGGGTGATCCTTCCACCATTGGAAAGGTAAGAATTTGACCACCTCTGAAGGGTAGAATTAATTTTATCAATAACCTCATCTAATTGGGTCTGTTTTGTTCTGCCTCTAACTAGTTGAGTGCCCAGATATTTGAATGGCATGCTCATAGTAGAGAAACCAGTGAACTCAGTCAACCACTGTCTGATAGAAACTAGAACTCTCTTGCTGGTTAGGATCTGACATTTGTCTTTATTTACTTTGAGACCAGACACCTTTTGAAACTTATTCAATCAAGGTATCTAGTTGCAACCTTTGTTGCCCTAGTGAAAATAAGGATATCATCAGCATAAATGAGACGACTTATGTACATCTTAGCTTCATTGTGATAAGCATTGAAGCATTTCTTATTCTCCTGGCTATCAATGAGTCTTGATAAGTAATCCAACACTAGGATGAAAATAGTAGGGGAAAGAGGATCTCCTTGCTTGAGACCTCTAGTAGCTTTAAAGAACTCATGAGCTTTTCCATTTATGAAAACAAAATTGGCATTGGCCTCAAGCCATCTTTTTATGGTCTGATAGAACTTCCTAGAGAACCCTCTAGCCTCCAAACATTCCATAATAAAATCCCAATTTACCATATCATAAGCCTTCTTCAGATCAAGCTTGTAGATCACATTGCCACCTCTACAAGGTTTCTCCAAGTCTTGTAAGAGCTCTTGATCAAGTAAATTGTGGTCCCCTATATTTCTTCCTTTCACAAAAGTAGCTTGGTTAATACTTATCAACTTGGGTAGAGCTGGCTAAAGTCTGTTCACCAGGATTTTGCTTACCATCTTGCTGATTACATTGGTGAGGCTCAAGGTTCTAAACTGACTCCAGCAGTTTTTAATTGAGGTCTTAGGAATAAAAACAATAGATGAAGCACATAAATAATTGGGGAAAGGATGAACTTTGAAGAACTGTTGGATAGCTTGAATAACCTCCACCTTAATTTCCCCCCAGGCTTTTTCATAGAAGTTAGCAGTGAAGTCATCAGGACCAGCAGATTTGCTACTTTCTATGGAATTTAAAGCTCTTTGAATCTCCTCCTCCTCAGAAATGTCAGTCAGATTTAGATGAGCAATTTAGAGTCAGATTTAGATGAGCAGTGTACTTTTTGCTTTCAGAAAACAAAGTTCTGTCCATCTGGCCTCTATCTGTGTTGTGTTCAGTCATGAGGTTTTGACAGTAATTGACAACACTTTCAGCAATCTCCTCCTTCTTCCTAATCCAATTCCCAGTCTGATCTTTAATGCAATGGATAGTGTTGCATTTTATCTGGTACTTCTATCCCCTCTAGTAAATTTATTCTTGGCAACCTTTTGCCTAAGGAAATGGTCTTGCCAGTTTACAACAATAAGCACTCTTTCATTGGCCTCTAAAAGAGCAATTTCATTAGTCTTCCCCTTACTGTGCTCCTCCTCCAGGTCAAGCAGCTCCTTTTCAGCCTTCTCCACCACCTTTAGTAAATCTCCAAAAGTGTTCCAACTCTATTATTTGAGAGCTTTCCCCACCTTTTTTTTCTTTTGCCACATATTAATGAATGGGTCAGGGTTAGAAACTGCCTTCCAATTATCTTTAGTAATCTGCACGAAATCATTATGTTGAGACCAAACATTCAAGTACCTAAAAGCACTCTTCTTACAATTGCTATTAGGACCAATGGTGATAAGCAAAGGACTGTGAACAGAACCAACAAGACTTAAGTGAGTTATAGTAGTCTGCAAGAAGTTTTGAATCCAGTGGTCATTGGCAAAGACTCTATCCAGTCTTTCCCACATTTTTTTTCTTCTCCAGGTGAAGGCAGGGCCACTAAATCCAATATCAAACAAACTAGTTTTTTGAACTTTGTCATTGAAGTTGGATATAGTGACAGAATTTGGAGTTCTTCCCCCTTCTTTCAACAAGAGAAGAAATGCAATTAAAATCCCCTCCCACAATCCAAGCTTTGTCAATGGAGACTTGTATGTTTTGGAGAGTCTCCCACAGCACAATTCTTGCAGTTTTGGAGCTGTCAGCATATACAAAAGAAGCAAAACCATCCATGCCATCAGTACTAATACTCATATGTAGGATTTGGTGGTGGTTAACTAAAATAGAGCACTTCATTTCTTTCCTGCAGAAAAACCAAATTTTGTTGTTAAGGTTAGTGATAAGGTTGAAGCCAGGGAAAGCTTTAGCAATATTGTTAGTGTTGATATGAACCATAGGTTCCAAAATTTCCAAACACCAAAATTTATGTTTTTTGTTAAGATATTTTAGTCTTTTCAGAGATAAGGGGTGGGCAATCCCCCTTATGTTCCAACATAGCATATTTATCATGGGGAGGGGGGATGGATGGAAGGTTGAGATCTAGATCTAGTTCTCCCCCTTAGTTTAGTGATACTTCCTCTCCTTTGGGTGCTAGGATCTTCATTGGTTGATAATTCCTCTTACTTTCCCTTTTTTTGATCTTATTATTTAGTTTCTTTTCTTTCTTGTTTTTGGGGTCTGCCATTCTGATTCCAATTCTTTATTCAATTCTGAAACCACAGCTTCAATAGGGGAAGCCACCTCCTCTCTAGCCACAAGATCCCTAGTAGTTCTATGTGCCTCAATAGGGTCCCTTGAGTTGACTTGAACTGTGAGGTTTTCACTTCTAGTTCTACCTGTCTCCAAAGCCACTCCAACTGTATCTCTCTTCTTGGCTGAAGGAGTCCTAACCTGCTGGGTCTTGGGAGAGTTTTGATCAGTATAAGGAGTGCTTGTTTCTGCTGTTCCTGTCACCTTGGAGATCTGATGATGAGTTTCTCTATTGCTTTCTCTCATGAGGTTAGTATTTTTAGTGTTCATTTCCAGCTGTGGGTGGGTTACTTGTCTTCTATTAGGAGGATTTAGCCTGTAGCATTTCTCCCTAGTATGACCAAACATTTTGGAATGTTGACAGTAGTAGGGTCTTTGCTCCATGACGCTCCATGACAACTTCTTGCTCCATGACAACTTCTTGCCAAAAGCCCTTCAAGGAGTCTCCAATCCAAATCCTCTTAACTTCAGGTAGAGTCACATCCCTCTCCACCAAAATTCTAGCAATTGCTTACCTAGCTTTGCTGTAGGTAGCAGAATCCACTTTCAATGGTGTGCCTAATGTACTGTCAATATTAAATAATGCATTTAGTTTGAAGAGATGTAATGGTAATTTTGATAGCTTGAACCAAATAGGCACTGTAGGAGGTTCTTGAGAAGTATCATACTCAGGAGTCTATTTTTAGATTTTCATTTCAGCACCAGCAATGATAATTGATTTTTTGGCAAATATTCTTGCATAGTCTTCTTCCTTTGTTAGCTGGATAAGAAGGTGTCTGCCAGCCAGTAATCCAAGTTTCCAGTTAGAAATGTTCAGAGATTCAAAGTAATTCCTCAATAGGTCCATTTTTGGGTGACCTAGGCTAAATTTTCCAATCAGTGTGAATTGAACTTCCATGTTTAGTTCCAGAAGATCTTGTTCTGAGAAGATGGCAGCTGGTTCCCCATCCTTTAATCCCACAGGATGGATGCAAGGGGCAGTACCCCTGCCAGCAGCAGTGTTGTGAAACTCCTGTGGAAAAACTAGAAGATCTGGGTCTACCAAAGAAGAAGAGGGTTTTCCTACTTCCACAACATAGGTAGCTTTAGTCCATTGTATGTTTGTCTCCAAATAAATAAGAGTAGCCATAATAGTCACCAACAACACCCTCAAGAGAGCTCAGCAAGTAGAGGAAGGAAGATATGGTAAGGAAGAACTACCAAGCTTTTCAGTAGCAATGGAACAGTAACAGCAACACTACTCCAGCAAAGCCAAGCAGCTTGAAAAGCCAAAACACCTTCTTGACTTAGATGCAAGCTTCTGCCCACTTCTTTCCACACCTCCAGAGGAAGGACCAGAGGGAAAAACCAAAGATGTCAGTCCCAAATCCAATGAAACAGTAACCTTACCAGTAAGAAGTAAACACTTGGCCCTAAACCAAGGCTCCCTTCTTACCTTCACCATCAAAGTCTTGAAGCTACTGTCTTGTAGTTCCAAGCACCACCACCAGCAACGCTGCCAGCAGGAACCCATCAGCTCGCAAACCCTAGCAGAGCCACTCCACACCCTGCCATTTTATATATGTATATATATATATATATAATGGAGCCTGTTTTTACTCTGCTAGGGTTTGGGATCCATGGCGGTGCACCTTCTACTCCTCTCGGCTCCTCTCTTCTATAATGCCTTTTGTTACTTTGCTAAGATCTTAAAAAGTGAACTTGGTAACTTCTTTTTTAGTGGAGGGGTTGTTTTTGGTGTTTTTGTGTTTAGATCCAATGTTTCGCATAAACAAATATAATAAGAAAAGAAAAATTTATTAAAAATACTCTTAAATATATAGTTATATATATAGATATATATATATATATATATATGTGTGTGTGTGTGTGTGTGTGTGTGTGTGTGTATAAAGAGAAACTCGTGGCTCCTTACGCGTTAATCTTTAAAAAGGTTACATATTTGGGTGGGACGGTGGATCCCCATCTATAAACCAAAAAAATACATATTAAGCCTAGGGGTTCCAGAGTCCACTGTACAACGCTACGCCAAAAATAAGCAAAACACCAAAAGTTCTATCAAACCCAAAATACAAAAGACCCAAAACAAAAATGCTTCAAGCAGCTCCAACCAATCCTATCCTGCACCAAAAGAAAGTTACACCGTCTGGAAGATGCTGTAAGAAAAACTTAGAAACGATGACCTGCAGCCAGAAAATCCTCAAAAAGTGCCAGAAAAGCATCAGTAAGATAACATAAGGGATCAGAAGGAAATCGAGCTGACAATACATAAAACCATTTAGGAGAGTTAGCTTAAGAAAAGAACTTCCTGCAGATATTCCAGCTCCAGGAACATAGCAATATCCAAATAAATTAAAGGTGGTAAGGATGTAAAATAAAGATGTAAAAAACACCCAAGTTCATAATACCATCCATTCTTTGATCAAGCTCCCACAAAATTGCAATGAGCAAAAGGCCATATAAATTAAAGTTAGTAGAAAATAAATCATTAAGCGCACCATCTAGCAATTCCAATATACCAGCCATTTTTTGCCCAAGCCTCTAGGTAATAAAAAATACCCAAATAAAATAAAGGTGGTAAGAAAGTAATTTATAAAGAAGCCACCAAGCAAGTCCCAGATTCCAACAATCCAAAGTAAGAAGAAAAATCCTAAGAAAAAAGGTGGTAATAATGTAAATGAAAGGGAAAAACCACTGAGCAAAGCCAAATACCAGCCGGGCGTGACCCTGCTTCAAGAAAATAGCAATAGCTAAATAAATTAAAGGTGGTAAGGATGTAAAAACACCACCCAGCAAGTCCACACTACTATCCATGCTTTGACCAAGCTTCCACCAAATTGCAAGAAACAAATGACCACATAATTTAGAGGTGGTAGAGTGCAAATCATTAAGACAACCTTGCAACAAATCCAATCAACCAGCCATTTTTGACAAAGATTCCAGATAAATTGCAGTAACCAAATATAGTAAAGGTGGTAAAGAAGCCACCAAGCAAGTCCCGACTTCCATCATCCATCAAAACCTAAATATAAATGGAAAAAGTGCCAATTCCACCAAAGCTAAAAAGAAATATAAACATACCAAATAATTAGCATCTCATAAAAGGAGAGTCAAGCAAATCGCCTGTCAAAAGAGTGCGAAGATGCAACATGGGGAAAGTGCCACAACTAACCTCAGAAGAATTCCTGACCAAACGAGCTAACCAATTAGCCGGAGAGTTATCCTGTCTGTACATGAAAGACAAATGAAAAATGAACTTGTATCTTTGGATATAATCATGAATTCTACTCATATTGGCAAGAAAATCCCATCGAGGCGTAGTGGTATTGTAAAACTCATCAATAAGCGTTTGAGAATCTATCTCAAAAATGATTTTTGTATAATTAAGCCTAGCCCCAACCTGTATAGCTAAGAGGAAAGCCCAACTTTCTGCCTCCAAAGGAGAGGCAGCACAAATCAGAGAGGCAAAAAAGTATAAACACTGTTCAAAATGATTTTTTAAGATCCCACCCGCACCTACCGCGCTGGAGATCCAACTACCATCCAAATTAAATTTAACCCAGTCCAAAGGTGGGGGTTGCCATCTGAAGATGGTCATCCTACCCACTTTAGACTGCATAATATCACCCGGCAGAGAAAGGGAACGATAGGCCCGTTTGAAGTGAGCAAGTATATTAGAAAGAGTAATATGAGGAGTAAACAAATTATTACCATACTTAGCCCCATTTCTAGCCACCCAGATGAACCAAAGAAACACTAGAGGATACCACCAGAAATCTTTAGTGACGGACATAGAAATTTTCCAAGTATTTAGATAATCCTCAATAGCAAAAGAGCAAGGCCATTTTAAGTTGAAATGGTTACCCAACATATTAAAAATATGAGCAGCATAAGGACATAGAAAAAATAGATGAGCAACCTTTTCAGAGTCCTTTTGACATAAATAACATTGGGACACCATTTTTAAACCTTTAAGTTTCAAAATATCATCCAAAGGCAAACAATTAAGAAAATATCTCCATAAGAAAAAAAGAGATAGAAGGAGAGATAAGCTTGTTCCAGATTGCATGACTCCACCTCCACATGCTATAGGGATAAATATTAGTATAAAGCATTTTGGTGGGGGATAAAACAACAGTCAATTTTCATAAAGGAGAATCCTTCATAGTATTCTTTGTGGGAATTTCAACAATCTTAGAAGCCTCAAGAGGACCAAAAAGATCATTTAATTTATTGACATGCCAATTGCCTTGAAACTAAAGATCAGAAAGAATTAAATCATGCGGGGTTCCCGAAGGCGACACACGATTGTCACCCAACCTCCATTGATCATGCCAAATCAAGATATTGCCCTCACCAACATCCCAAAAAATAATATTACTAGCCAAAGTTCTCACTTTTAGCATTGTTTTCCAAATTTTAGAGTCACCCGCCTACTATTGAACAACAGTCGGATGATGATAAGAGAAATATTTGTGATAGAGGAAATTAGCCCATAAAGAGTCATTGGAGCAAAATTTAAACCAAAGTTTGCACATATTAATATTAGAGAATTGATCAAGAAATTTAAGCCCTAAACCCCAGCAGAAATAGGCTTGCAAACTTTATGAAAAGAAGTCCAATGCTTATTAGAATAACCACCTCTCGAGAGAAGTTGATTTAAAAATCTCTCAAGAGAGAGTTGAGTGCTCTTCTTGAGATTAAGAATTTGCAAGGCGTACAGAGGAATACTAAATAAGATACTTTTAAGCAAGGTAAGGCGACCACCATTAGAAAGAAAAATATTCCTCCAATCATCAATTTTATTTTTAATCCTTTCAACCACATCGTCAAATTGCGTTTGTTTCTTATGCCCCCTCAAAAGATTAACCCCAAGATACTTGATAGGAAGAGAAGCAAAATGAAAGCTAGTAAAAGAAATAGCCCAAGAAATAATGGAGCTTTTAACATTCTTACCAAAGAAAAAATTACATTTGTCTTTGTTAAACCGTAACCCAAGCTTGTTGAAATTCCTCAAGAACCCACATTAAAACCTTGCTGGTAGATTTACTGGCATTAGAGAACAAAATAACATCATCTGCATAAGTGAGATGACTGACAAGAACCGAGGATTTATGATGGAAATGAGTGTAAGACTTGTTGAGCTACAAACTATTGAAAGGACGAGAGAAGTAATCAAAAGTAATGATGAAAATGGCATGCGATAAAGGATACCCTTGCTTAATACCTCTCAGGGCAGAATAGAAGCCGTAAGAATTGTCATTCACCATTACACTATAATGATTGTTCTGATGCTAATGTTGAATTAAGGAGATGAAATTATGCTGGAAACCACGAGCATGCAAAATGTTAATGATAAAATCCCAACTAATAGTGTCAAAGACCTTTTAAATATCAAGCTTTAAAATCATATTACCACCCCGACATTTTTTATCAAGATCTTCAATAAGTTCTTGAGCCAGTAAAATGTTATCAGTGATTTTTTGGCCCTTAACAAAAGCATACTGATGAGGTGAAATGATCTTAGGTAACATAGTCTGTAGTCTTGCGAGAATCAATTTACTTAAAACTTTGGAGAAGATGGAGGTGAGGGAAATAGGGCGAAATTTATCCCAAATGGACTTATTATTACCCTTAGGAATGAGCACAATCATTGAGGAAGTGAAATACTTCCCGGGATCCTCCCCCTGAAAGAAAATTTGAACAGCAAGGGTGAATTCCTTTTTGATAATATCCCAACAAGAAAAATAAAAGGAAGAGGTAAACCCATCAGAACCAGGAGCTTTGTTGGCATTAATGTCCCTCAAAGCCGATAAGATATCCTACTTAGTGGGGATCTCAGGGGATCTCACAGATAAGATATCCTACTTAGTGGGGATCTCACAAAATACTCCCGTTCATCATCAAAACCATTCATCATCAAAAAGAGTGGTATTAACCGACATAACTTGAGTTTTGGTCATAAAGATATCAGTGAAATAATCCACAACACTTTGACCAATATCCTTATCGAGAGTATGAAAGACCCAAAGGTGAACGAATTTTTAGGATAGTATTTATATTTTTCCTATGCTTAGTGGAGGCATGAAAATATTTAGTATTACATCAACAGAGGAAAAGTTGACATCATTAGCTTTCTGCTGAAGAAAACCTTCCTCCAAAGAAATAACTTCCAAAAGTTTAGAATGAGTAGTAGCTAAATCTTCAACATGTTGAGGAGAATAAATAACTTGCCCCTCAAGCTTGTCAACATGAACATGAGCTTGAGCCTCCTTAACCTTCTTATGAACATTACCAAAAACATTTAAATTACACTTACGTAAATTCACAGCGACCTTTTTGTGAAGCTGCCACATAATGAACCAAGGGTTATTAACACACTTAACTTTCCACTCCTGTTGAATAAGATGCAAAAAATTCTCATGAGATGTCAAGATGTTAAGAAATTTAAAATGATAGGTGGAAGGTTTAAAAGTGAAGGCAATCAATAATAAAATGGGATTATGATCAGAGGCAACATGATTTAAATGGCTAACTTTTGAAACGTGAAAGTGATTATGGAAATGTTGATTGCCATAGAAATGATCAAGCCGCTGAGCAAGAGATCCCTGCCTCCAAGTGAAGGCAGGACCCGTAAAACCCAGATCAAATAACCCAGCATCGTTAATCTTATCACTTAAATGATTAATAAGCGTAGAGTTATATCTCCCCCCTCCGCTTCTTTTGGAAGGCTTCATAATCATATTAAAATTGCCCCCCACCACCCAATTATTAGTAATAGAGTCCCCCACCAAAGCGAGTTTCTGCCACAAATAATATTTATCTTGGAGAAGAGAGCTAGCATAAACAAAAGTGACCCAAGCAGAATATATATCATGCTTAAAATAGAGCAGAAAAAGTTGCTCGTCATCCTAAAAAATAGTCAGGTCAATATCACACTTCCAAAAAATCCAAATTTTGTTATTTTTATTAGCAAAGAAACTAAAGCTCTTAAGACTTCTACGAAAATGCACTATATTAGTGGAGACAAAAGGCTCAAGAATAGCAAAAATAGAAATATTATGAACCCTACATAAGTGCTTAAGTCTATTAAGGGAGGAAGGGTTCGTTGCTCCCCTAATACTCCAACACATTATGTTAAACATGATATCTCACACACCCCCTTCTAGAATATCTAGAAGAGGTGTCGACCTGCTCACCATCAGAGAAAGACCATTCATCAAAAATGATATTTCCTTTATCAAGATGTATAAGCTCGTTATTCCTTTTACTTTTCTTCCTACTAGCCTTTTGATCCATTCATTCCTCATCTAACACCTTCTTAGTAGCAGAAAGATCAACCTGAAGTAAATTATTATTTTTTGTAATAAGAGCAGAGCTAGTTTCCAAACTATCATTGTCCTCTTTTCCAAGAGAAAGAGAGGAAAATAAGCATTGAGGAGTAATATCAGTAGGAGGGTCTAAAGTTGTCCTAACCAAATAAAGATGTTTAGCTGGCCCCTCATCAGCATGAGGAAAAATAGTTTTAGTTTCAGCCACTTTTACAAAACTATCAAGATTTTCAGCCAGGATATTCAGCAGGATTAGTAGAAATGTTTTCTTTCTCATTCTCAATAGTTTCCAGATTTACAACTTCAAAATTTGAGTTGTCCAAAACATCATTGCTACGAATAACATTGATCGAATCGACATTTGGGAGCATTAAGGAAGAGGGATTAACCACATTATAAATAGTTTTGATGGGAATAGGGTAGTTATCAACTTCACTACAAATAACATTAATAAGAGGCATGGCCACATGAGGAGGTTGCTCTAGGGGGTGTTGATTGTCCCTTATTCCTTCATTCAGTTCATATGCCACAGTAGGCTCCACAGGATGCCCAACTTTGGTGGAATGGGAAAACGAGTTCTTTTTTAAGTGTGGATGTAATCTATAATAGTGCGTAGGACTATGAACAAACATTCGACTGTGTGAACAATAAGGAGAATGATTTTCTAAATCCACTTTTTGCCAGTACCCTTTAAAGTCTGACCCAATCCAGATCTCATCACAAAAAGGTTGAGTAACATCCCGCTCAACCAAGACACGAGCCTCAGAAGGTCTGTTTAACAAATAAGTGGGTCCATCCATCTTTAAAGGTTTCTCATACGCCGCAACAAGAGAAAATAAAATCTCATAATTGAACAAATGAAATTTTAATCCCGGGAAACACACCCAAACCAGGATCGTAGGGGGTTCCTCTTTGGGATCAAAATCCTTTGTCCACTTCAAGAGCTTCATAGGTACACCTACAATTTTAATGACCCTACTAGAAAACAACCTAGTATAGTCCTCATCATTAGCCAACTGAATAAGGATATGACGCCCATCTAACAAACCAATTTTCCAGAACACGGTAAGTTTCAAATCATCAAAATCCCGATGAATCAACTCAAACCTAGGATGCCCAAATAAAAACTTCCCAACTAGAACATTCCTAGAAGAAGATGCAAGAATAGTGGATTCTTCATCAGAAATGAACATAGCGAATTTACCATTTTTATTTCCTGTTTTTTGAATAAAATTGGAATCACCACCCTACAAGTGTCTCTAATCTTAGCGGATTGCACCCCTGAGAGAGCCTCCGCAAAGGTTCGTTCCATAAAACGCAAACAACATAAGTGAAAGAAACCCCACCGAGGTACTTTCAGTAGACCAAATAGAAAAAGGAAACAAGAGAGAAAACAGATCTGGAATAGAGAAAGAAAAACAAATCGAAAACTAAAGGATAGAGAAACAATGAAAAAAGACCACGAAAGTTGGAACAAAAAGAAGAGAAAAGCGGAGAAAAAAATATAAAGAAAAGCACCACAAAAAATGCCACAGAGCTGGAAAATGAGAAACACCGAAAACGTCCAAAACCAAGAGGAAAACACCAAAAACTTCCAGATCTGGATCCAAGAGGAGCAGATCTTGCGAGAAAATAGTAAAGAAGAAGGAAATAGGAAGGATCACACCCAATCAAACTCCCGGAGATGAAGCCCTAACAAGGAATCCCACTGTCGCTGCAGCTCTCTCCTGATCCAGGCTCTTCCATCATCATTATATATATATATATATATTATATATATTAAAATTTATAAATAGAGTAGGCCAATAAAATCCAGATTGCAAAATTTTTTGAGCAGTTCTATCATTCCCAAAATGTCCTCCAAATTCAGAATCATGACATTTTTGGATAATTTCTTAAATTTCTTTGTAAGGCACACATCGTCTCATTACTAAATCTTTGCATTATTTATATAAATAGGGGTCATACCAAGTATAAGACTTTGCATCATGAATGAATTTCTTTCTTGTTGTTTTATTAATCCATATGGTAAAATACCACTAACAATATAATTTACAATGTCAGCATACCAAGGTGTTTCCAATCTCTCTACAACATTTTTCATCCTTCTAAAGTTGTTCATTAGGAAAAGTTTCATTAATTTCTTTCTCCATGTCAAGTATTTCTTCCTAGCCTAGATAGATGATCTACAATTTGGTTATCAATCCAATAATTTGTCTAGCCTAGATAGATGATCAACCATTTGATTATCAGTCCCTTTCATATCGACTACTACAAAATCAAACTCTTGCATCACTAATTAATCTTAGTTTTGACTTAGTTTTGAATCCTTCTTTTGCATTAAATATTTAATAGTCGAATGATCAGCACACACAACACTATTAGCTCCAATCAGATATGACTTAAACTTATCAAAAGCATACACAATGGCTAATAACTCTCTTTCAGTGATGGTGTAGTTAATCTGAGCATCATTAAGAGTTTTACTAGCATAGTATATAACTTTAAAAATCTTATCATATCTCTGCCCTAATATAGCTTCAATTGCATAATCACTAGCATCACACATTAATTCAAAAATTTTCTCCCAATCAAGTGAAATAATTGTAGGAGCAGTGATCAATTTTTTCCTTTAAAGTTTCAAATGCTTTAAGTTAATCTTGTTTGAAGTCAAATTTTGTATCTTTTTCCAGAAGTTGGCATAAAGATTTAATAATTTTTCAAAAATCTTTAATATATCGCATGTAAAATTCAACATGTCCTAAAAAGCTCCTAACTCCTCTTACATTAGTTGGTGGAGGTAAGTTTGATATAACCTGAACTTTTGTAGGATTTACTTCCATGCCATTTTCAGAAATTTTATGCCTAAGCACAATTCCTCCCGCAACCATAAATTGACATTTTTTCCCAGTTCAATACGAGATTAGTTTTTTCACATCGTTCAAGAACTTCCTCTAAATGATTAGACATATTTCAAATGAAGTTCAAAACACAGAAAAATTGTCCATAAAGACTTCAATCCCTTTTTCAATTAAATCACTAAAAATTGACATCATACATCATTGAAATGTTGTAGATGCATTACAGAATCCAAAGGGCATTCACCGGAAAGCAAAAGTTCCATAAGGACTAGTAAATGTTGTTTTCTCATGATCCTCTAGAGCTATATGTATTTGATGAAAAATGGTATATCCATCTAAAAAACAAAAATATGCGTGCCCAGCCAGCCTATCCAACATCTGGTCCAAATAGGGTAAAGGAAAATGATTCTTCCTGGTGGCAGAATTTAGTTTTCTATGATCTATGCAGATTTGTCATCCAGTGACTTATCTTGTTGGTATTAATTCATTATTCTCATTCATCACTATAGTAACTCTTCCTTTCTTTGGAACACAGTGAATTGGACTTACCCAAGCACTGTTTGGAATAGGACATATTATTCCACATCTGACTATTTTAAAATTTCTTTCTTAACAACTTCTTTAATCATTGGATTTAGTCTCATTTGAGGATCAGCTCTTGGTTCATGTTTATCTTCCAATAAAATTCCATGCATACAAATTGTGAAGGAATGATTCCTTTAATATCAATTAATATCCACCTAAAGGCTTTCTTATATCTTTTCAATGTTTCCAACAACTATTGTTCTTGCTTAATAGTTAATTCTGAGGATACTTTAACAGGTAATGTAGATAAATCTCCTAACAATGCACACTTCAAATGAGTAAGAAGTGTTTTCAGTTCTAGTTCTAGAGGTTTCTCAATAGATAAAATTAAATTCTTATTACTTTCTGTAGGATCTAACATTTCAAACTTTGCTTGAAAATAATCCAATTCTTATTTACTCACTTCCGTAGATTCAACTTGAATTTTATCCTCATCTTGATATTCCACATATTCCTTTTTAAATTCCCTTTCAAATGTCTTTTGAAATATTCATGGCTTAGATATTCATTAATATCTATTCTGAAGAACTCAATCTCTTGCTCTTTTTCAAGGTATCTCATTGATTTTGCAATATTAAATGTAACATCTTGGTCAGTAACTCTCATAGTTAATTCTCCTTTCTGCACATCTATCAAAGCTCTTCCAGTGAAATGGAATGGTCTTCCTAAAATGATAGAAATTTTTTATCTTCCTCCTTTATCTTCCTCCATATCTAACAAAATAAAGTCCATAGGAAAGATAAATTTATCAACTTTTACCAAAACATTTTCTATAACCCCTTTAGGGTAGGTAACCGAACGATCAGCTAACTGAAGAGTTACAGTTGTAAGTGAAATATAAGTGAAATATCTCCTAAACTAAGTGAAATATCTCCTAAACCCAACCTTCTGAAATTTGATAAAGGCATAAGATTATCATTGGCTCCTAAATCACATAAAGATATTCCAAAAAATCTTTCCCCAATAGCACAAGGAATAGAAAAACTTCATAGATCTTTAAGTTTTTCAGGAAGCTTTTTCTGAATTATAGTGCTACACTCCTCACTGAGTGCAATAGTCTCATTATAAAAAAATTTCTTTTTTTTATTAAGTATGTGCTTCATGAACTTTACATAGCTTGGCATTTGTTCCAAGGCTTCAACAAATGAAATGTTTATTATTAATTTCCTCAATATCTTCTAGAATTTTGAAAATTGGTTCTCTCTATTTTTCAGCTTCAATCTTTGAGGAAATGAAGTTGGTGTTCTTTCTACAATGATTTTAAATGGTTTAATAAGACAGTCTGACTCAAAATGAGAATCTTCACCATATTTTTAATTTTCTACCTCATCTTTTTCAACTTCAACTTCCACTTTTTTTTTAACTCTGTTTTCAAATTCTTTTCTACTTCTCAGTTGAATAACCTTTATTTTCTCTTTGTTCTGATCTTTAGGATTTACTTCAACATTGCTAGGCAATATTCCTGGATGTCTATTACTAAGTGCAGTAGCAATACATTCTAATTGATTTTCCATGTTTCTAATTGCAGTTCCATGACTTTGCAATTGGCTTCCCATTTACAATATCAATTCTTCCATTGATAACTTTTTCTCATTACTCTGCAAATTATTAAACCCTGGAGGGTAATAAGATTTATAAGTTGGTTTTTCTTGATTGCTGGAGTTTCCCAATGGGTTCGCAGTGTTGTTTCCCTATTTCAAATTTTTAACATTTGAATTATTGTTACTCCAACTAAAATTTGGATGATTCTTCTAACCGGGATTATAATAATTGACATAAGTATTATTAGAACAATCATTTTTTTCTTTTAAGGTCTCATAAGAATGAGATTCTATCAATTGTCCCAATGAGTTTCCCTCAAGCAAATATGATGTCTGAGAATAAATCATTCCATATTGATCATACTTCTTTGATATATCAACTATTTGTGCAGCCAACACAGATATTGCATCAGAATCAAGAATACTAGCTACTCTTTTTTGATTTACCCTTTCAGAGGGACATTGAAAATTATTGTAACTATCTCCTCAATTAAAGAATATGCTTCATCGAATGGCTTTGACATTAATGATCCACCAGCAACAACGTCAATTATCGATCTAAGAGAACCAACCAATCCATTATAAAAAGTTTGAATTATTAACCAATCTGGCAATGCATGGTTTAGTCACTTTCTAAGGAGATCTTTAAATCTTTCCCAGGCTTCATAAATTGATTCCCCTTCAAAAAAGATGTAATGAAAGATGTAATGTCATTTCTAAGCTTACCAGTTTTCGAAGGTGGAAAATATTTAGATAAAAATTTTTGTGATAAATCTTCCCAAGTTCCGATAGGTCCACGTACTAATGAGTTTAACAACATTTTAACTTTATCCCTCAATGAAAAAGGAAAAAGTCTAAGTCTGACGCCATCGTTCGACACTCCATCATATTTAAATGTAGCATGCAGTTCTAGAAAACTAGTAAGGTGTAAATTCAGATCTTTAGTTGGTAGTTGGTGTTCTTCCCCCAAACTAATTATTTTGAACCATTTGGATAATAACAGGTTTAAGCTCAAATGAATTGGTAGCTACAAAAAGGTTTTGTATACTTAAATGAATTTCCTTAGTTGTAGGACTAGTATAATCTCTTAAAGGTCTATGATGGTGTTAATTTTCATTTCCAACATTACTCAAATTTTAAGCCATTTTGCTAATATGGTCTATCTCTTATTTTTATTTTCAAATTTTTTCTAATTGATCTTTCTAACTCAGAATTGTAAGGTACTAAATTTGCAGGTCTTACACTACGCATAAACGAACACAACGAGTAATTTAAAATAAGCAAACACACTTAAAAAAGAAAATATTCAAACTAAACTTCAAACACTGTCGTTTTTTTTAGTTTTTTAAAAATAAAAATACTATAATTTATAAAATAACTTTCTACAACTTTCTATTACTTCCCCGACAACGACGCCAAAAAACTTGAAGCAGGTGGATTTATCATGTTAATTTTGCAAATATTTTTCAATATTACAAAAAACACACTGTAGATACAATAACAAATATGTAAATTAATCCCAACAAAATAACTTCAATTAAAATAATTTGATCTTTTAAAAATCTTTAAACTGCCAAATCCCCTTAAGAAATAATGTAAGTATATGTATTGCTCAAGTAATAAAGGGCTCTAATAGAGTCATAGATATCGTTCCCACAGGAAAGTTGGAAATGCCTATAAATAAATTCTTAAGATTATAATGTAAAGTACAATTTTAAAACTACTAAAACTAAAGGGCGAAGTTTGAATATTAAGTAATAAGTAAATGCTAATTAAAATGCAATTGAAAGACAAAGTTAACTAAACTAAGTGCTAAACTTTCAAAAGTAAACTTATGAAAATTAAACTAAGTTTTTTGTGATGGATAATTCAAATTTAAGAAAGCATCCTTCCTCTTTGCAATGAGTACATGGATTGTGAAGAAATTAAAATCATTTGAAAATATATATAGAAACTGTTTTGTACCGAATAGGAGTAATCCTATTATTTACCCTCTTTCGAGTGCATATAGAACATTGACTAATCCAAAATTTGGTCCCTAATTCCGTGGTTAGGCTGGGAGGAAACTGACTGCCACTCCAGAGCTCCCACCACCCCCTCACCTAAGGGCTAACCATCTTACATCAGTTTCTGATCAACTGAAAAAATTGAGGATTTTAATCTGTCACCTAAAATCTCTAATTCTACATCCAACAAAGTATATTTCCCTATTTTTTTTGCACTAAACCCCATGGATGAAATACTCTCCCTTGAAATCAAATGTGATTCTTCCCATGTTGTAGAAACCATAATAGTTTCATAACATATGTTTTTCAACATATTTTAACATTTCAATTGGCCAGATCGAATAGTAAATGAAGATCGAAGTTCAAATCATCATAAATTATTGGCATTTAAAACCATATAAAATAAAATCAATTCTTCACAAAACCATATCTCAAAGTAGTGAGAAGGATAAAGAAGACTACTCAAAATTCATGAGAAGGATACACCAAAACACTGATTTCAAGTATTAAAAATAATTTTACAAAATAAAAGAAATAAAAGACAAAACGTATCTCACAATCCTTCCCAAGAAAATCCCTAGAAGTTCTCTCCAATCCTTTCTCTATATACAAGCACTCTCAATTCTCTCTTAAAAGTATAATGAAGAAGAAATCTCTCACCTTCCCTCTCCTCATACAATCCTTGAAGAAAATCTCCATGCCCTTTACTTTATCTCTCTATCTCTCCTTCACTCCACACCCACTCTCCTTTAACCCCTAGACATCCCTCTCTTTTATCAAAGGCGGCCTCCCTCCAAAAAGAATTCAAAATTCCCCCCAAAATTCTGTTCAAAAGTTAACTCTTTTGAATCAAAAGACATGTCCATTGATCCGAGAGACATTTACCTTCATAAAAGAACCTTACAAAGTGCCTAGAAAAGAACCTTACAAAGTGCTACAAAGTGCCTAGATGCATTGAATTACTCCAATGGGTGTTTAGAACAAGTGTACCTTTGAAAATTTATGCAAAATTTGTCTTAAACTACCTTAATCTGTAAAAAAGTTGACCCTAGTGCATCTGCGTTAAATCTGGCGCATCATGTGCCAACTCCTGTCAAATGGCGCATCTGGCGCATCATGCGCCAGTTTGCAGAAGACCATGCTGTTTTGGGTTTTAGTGCATCTTGCACTACTTGGCACCAATTTGGAGCATCATACGCCAATCTGGCGCCATAATTAAAAAATTCACTATTTTGGCTCCAAATTTTTTGGCTCCAAATTTCATTCACTATTTTGGCTCCAAATTTCGTCCTTTTTGTTACTTTTGCTCCAAATGCCTAAAATTGATGTACCTACAACAAAAACACAAAAGTAACCTTCTTTAAAGTGTAATATCACAAAAAAATAAGCATAAAATATATACTTAAAACTACAAATTATTTTACTGTATTAATGTCCAAATGCTAACAACAACAATAAAACAAAACAAGAAATAACGAATGAAAACAGATAATACCCAAAAAAATTATCATTCATCATCTTCCTCCTCTTCTTCTTTCTTTTCTTCTTCTTCTTCAAAATCTTCAAAGTTTTCTTGTACATAAGGCTTAAAATTGGGGCATGTAGGAAATTCTACAAAACGATCACCCCTTAGATATCTAACCACGACCTTTCGATATGAAATATCATGTTGTACTCTTCTCTGATGATAATCATCATTATGAGCATTTCTTGATTCCAAATCACCTATTCTATTCTACATTGCTACTATATCTAATTGCTGAATCATTAAATGTTTCATAATATTTTCAAGTGAATAAGTACTGGAAGTAGATGGTCCAGCAACTGATGTAGAATGTCTATCATTAACTCCACTTCCAAATCTAGATCCAGCAAATGTCTCAAATTTATGAACTATGGGTTTTCCAATGGGTTTAAGTGGCTATAACATTTCTTCATTCTTATCAAATTTTACTCTAGATTGTTCAAATAAAGTGAAAATTAGGTCAGGATAACCTCAACCACTAGTGGTTTCACTTCTTGCAATACTCTGAGCATTATGCAGAATGAGAGCACCAATATCAATAGTATTCATTTGTTGTATGCAAAAATTCAATACTGCTCTCTCCTTGGTTACTTTGCTAAAGTGATTAGATGGAAGCAATTTTGCAGAAATAAAGTAATTTCATGCTTTAGATTGCACATTTAACATGGAAGTGGAGAAATTGACCTTGTGATTATTCTTAATTTTCCATTCTCTCCTTCCATCAGTAAGATAGGCAATTACTTCATCAAGTGATGAATTAGGAATCACAAATGCATAATACTCACAATGAAATTTGTTCCACAACCTATATAAGGCATTGATCTTTTCTCGAGTAAATTCATCAAATTTATCTCTAGCATAAACAAGTTTATCAGAAGTTACCCAAAGATTGGCATAAAATTCACGAATAATAGAAACAATTGCTACTGTGGTCATGTAGCAAAAAGTCTTCCAGCTCAGAGCAATTATCAACCTTTCTATATAACCTCTTGGGTTTGAGGATGCACGCTTTTGAATCAACTTTCTTGTACCCCTTTGAGTGTTATAATTATACTGAGCCTTAAAATTAATAAATCATCTCGCATCAAAGCCTCCCAAAGTTTTTCCTCTTTTCACTCTTGGAGCCATAGAAAATTCTATCTAAATTCACATAAAATCCTAAATAAATTCACAATATCATAAATCAAACTCCAAAAATAGGAATATTTGGTAAGAAACTTCTTAACATGGGTTCTCTTTAAACTTCTTTAAATATATATATATATAACTCATGGCTCCTTACGCATTAATAAAAAAAATGGTTACAAAAAATGGTTACAAAGTGAGGGAGGGAGAGTGGATCCCCATTTAAAACCAAAAGAAAATACAATATAGTCCTAGGGGTTCAACTTTCCACTATACAACTCCACACCAAAAAAAGTAAAGCTTAAAGGAATAAAAAACCCAAAAATACATGTATTTCCACAAAATGTATACTAATAATAAAATGTATACCTAAAACAGACATGTATACCAAAACCCAATATGTCTATAGATGAGAACAACAAAAAATGAAGTACGTCTTTCCAAAACAAAGAGAAACACAATGGTAGACTTCCAAACCTACAAATATTAAAGCAGCCCTGTACCGATAAATAAAATAAATGCAACATCTTAGAAACTTTAAATCATTTAAGGCAGCTTGAAAGAAATAGAATATTGTCTCCAATAGATGATGATCCGCATTCCAAATCCAATTAAGCCCACAAAAAGCAGAAAACAAAAGAAGTAAATAGTATAGTTTATCTAAGCCCTGAAAAACTGCACTAAAAACCAAAGTTGAACGCACAATTTTAAAATATGCTGTGCAGGTCATGAGAACTTTCCCATACACTGTAAGTACATCAAGCAGAGTAATATCCTTTCAAAATTTGAGAACCCATAGAGTGTACAAGAAATTCAAGGTTATTAAAAGAGAACCAAACAAACAAAACCAAGCTCATAATATGTACCGAGGTTCTGTAGATAGAAACAAAAAATTCCATCCAAAATGGTGGACAATAATTCCATGTACCCTCCAGAAAACCAAAAATATGAGCAAGAAAACCCAACTCGGCAGCACAAAATTTCATTGGAAGGAAAAGCAAATTTAACTCTAACATAAGGAGCATCCAATAAGTCACTATGTATAAGAGTGAGCAATGAGTGAGGAGGAGTGTCACAAACCAAAGCACCTTGCACTCCCCTTTTTGCTAACCAATCCGTAGAGGCATTTGACTCTCTATTATTAAAAGACTATTGTATATTAAGCTTATGCACCTCAAAAAAGAGCCAAATTCTTCTCAACAAGGAAATAATATACCAAACAGGCTTAAGCTTAGCTGTGAGGGTGTAAAACAGACTCTTAGAATCAGTTTCCACCACAATAAAGTTTAAATGAAGAGAGACAACAGTCTATAGGGCAACAAGCATTGCACGAGTTTCAGCTTCAAGAGAGGAAGTAGCAATACATGGAAAAGTAAAAAAAGCAATACACTTTCCATATGCATCTCTAAATAGTCCCCCCACCCCAGCATAAGCTGAAGAATAGCTACCATCAACATTTACTTTGATCCAACCATGGAGGGTGGTGCCCATTTAATCAAAATGGGTCTCTTACCCCACCCAGTAGGAATTGAGGTTTCTATACCATTAGCTAATTTCCAGACATCATGAAAATTTGCCACAATTAATGAAGTGATAGTAGTAGGTGTGTGACAAGGATTTTCATTCTTATGACTATTTCTAGCCATCCCAATGAACCATAGCACAATTGTAGGAAAATAATAAAGCTTTTTATAAGAGGGATTCAAATCCTTCCAAATATCTATAACACTTTTTAATCTCAAATTTGGGGGCCAATTGATGTGAAAATAGCATCCCAACCGACTCCAAACCTCTTTAGCAAATGAGCAATAAAAAAACTCACATTTTGAGGATTCAACATCCTGTTTACAATTATAGAAGAAAGAAGCAAGTTTTAGCCCTTTAATTTTAAGAATATCATCTAGAGGAAGCAAGTTATGAAAATATATCTATCTGAAAAAGGAGATAGAAGGAGATATGTATTTAGGCCAAGTGTAACAATTCCATCTCCAATGAGCAAAAGTATGCAACTTTGAATAAAGCATTTTAGTAACAGAAGTTTTGCTTTGAAATTTCCATAAAGTGACATCCTTTTCATGAGCTTTAATAGGAATCGTGGCAATAGCAAGAGCTAATTGACCAACTAAAGATGTTATTTTAGCTATGTTCCAGACACCATCAATTCAGCAATCTGAAATTAACAGATTAGCATCAAAATCAGAATTTGGTAAGTTAATATGAGAGGAGATCCCCCATTCATCATTCCAGAAAGAAATGAAACCATCCCCAATATCCCAATAAATAAAATAAGAAGCCACATCCAGAGCAAAAATAAGAGCCTTCCAAAGTATAGAGTCCCCCACCTTCCAAGTGACAGTAGAAGGATGAAGGTATTTACAGTATTTTTGGTGCATAAACTAAGCCCATAGAGACTCCCCCAAACAAAATTTAAACCAAAGCTTGCACATATTAATATCAATAATTTGTTGCAATGTCTTAAAACCAAGCCTTCCTACATAAAGAGGCCTACTATTATACTTCCAATTTGTCCAAATTTTGGAGAATCTTGTACCTTTCCACTGAAATTTGTTGAATATAGTCTCAAGGGTTTTTGTGTGCTCTTCTTGGTTTTGAGAAATTGCATAGAATAGAGAGGAAGAGTACAAACGACACATTTTAACAATATGAGTCTACCACCACTAGATAAAAAATTATTTCTTCAATCATTAATCTTGAGTTTAACTTTATCAATCACATCATCCATCTGTGTCTGTTTTTTCCTACCTCTAAGGATGTTTGCCTCAAGGTATTTAATGGGGAGCTTAGATAACTTACATCAAGTATAAGTGGAAACCCAAGCTTGAATAATAGAGGGGGCACTTTTCCCTAAATAAATAGAGCATTTATCCAAATTAAACATATGTTCTTCGGAGGTCCCTTAACAAGGACATGGTAGCTTTAATATCACACTTTCTTGCATTTAAGAACAAGATAACATCATCAGTGTAAGAAAGGTGACTCACCACAATCTTAGATTTTTGTGAAAATTGTATATAAGAATGCTCAAGATGCAACCTATTAATGAGCCTTGAAAGATAATTAAATGCAATAATGAAAATTGTGGGAGAAAGTGGATTTCTTTGTTTAATGCCCTGTTAGCAGAAAAAAACCATGTGCTTTGTCGTTTACCATCACACTGTAATAGTTATTAGAGAGCCATCTTATAATAAGTAAGAAAAATTCCTCTTGGAAGCCTTTAGTATGCAAAATATTAATGATGAAATCCAAACTAATGGTGTCAAAAGCTTTCTTAATGTCAAATTTAAGGACCATGTTTCCCCCCTGCACTTTTTATCCAGATCTTTAATCATCTCCTGTGCTAAAAGGATATTATCAGTAATATCCCTACCTTTAATGAAAGCAAATTGTTGTGGAGTAAGGAAATTAGAGAGGTGAGGTTGCAATGTATTCATAATGATCTTACTCATAATTTTAGAAGTAAGTGTAGTGAGAGAAAGAGGACAAAAATTGTCCCAGGAAATCTTATCCTTACCTTTAAGTATGAGCATAATCAAAGCAGAGATGAAATATTTATCAAGATTTTCTCCAAGGAAGAAACTTTGTATAACAATAACAATCTTGTTCTTTATAACATCCTAAGAGTGAGTGTAGAGAGAGGAGGAGAAGCCATCAGGACCAAGAGCTTTGTTGGGCAAATAGACTTAAAAGCATCAAGTATTTTCTATTCATTAGGAGGATGAGTTAAATAGAGGCTATTAATGTAATTATAATCATGAACAAAGTGAGTAGAGTCCACTGGAAGAACAGGTGTACAGGTTGAAAAATCTTAGTAAAATAATTAACAACACTTTCTCCAATATCTTCCATCCTAGTTAATATTTGCCCATTCCCATTATATATATAACAG
>NW_018165501.1:79269-82206 GCF_001263595.1 Phalaenopsis equestris
CCTAATACTTAGAACAATTATTAAACAAAATACTAAGATATATATATATATATATATTAAGAAAAAAATAAATCTATTCCATTAAAGAGTCTGATACAATTCTAAGATGTGGAACCTTTACCAGGTCACCCTCAAGAAGAAAAAGAAGAATGGGAGGGAGAGAGTTGGATACATTAACTTCAGAAGTATCTAAGCCTTTCCTAGCAAGCTAGTTGGCAGGACAGTTTCCTTCCCTATAAATAAAAGAATTCTTCACCAGGATAGAAGTTTTGAGCTGGTTTATCTTCTGTAGCCATTGTGACAGTCTCCGGAAGGGAGCATCATTGCCATTTAAAAGCACCAGTAAGTTTGAGTAATCCACCTCCACCCACAAATGGCTTCCACCCACAGATGGCACCAGTTGGACATGGATGCCAAATGAAGTGCCCAATAAACAGCAATTAGCTCAGCCTCCAAAGCATTTTCAGCCAAGATGGGAGTGGAGAACCAGAGTTAACATTTGACTTCATGATTTTTAAACAGTCATCCCATCTCAGCACCAAGGTGTGTGAAGCTGCCATCATTGTTTACTTTGATACAAGGAAATGAGGGGGCCTTCCAAATTACATGAGTCACTTTGGGAAGCTTGCTAGGTTCTGCCAGCTGAACAGTGCAAATATGAGGGAATGACTTACATCTGATTAGTTTGAGCAAAAAGGACATGCAGTTCCTAGTTTGCTTACTGGCATTGGTAGAGGCTTCCTCAAATTTGATAAGGTTTCTTTCCATCTAGATGAACTAGAATACAATAAAAGGGATGGGACCAAATTTGGCTTTCCTCCAGCTGCTCCAACACTCAGACGAATTTTGTCAATGGAGGTTGAGAGTACTCAGTAGTAAAAATTTAGAAGCTCTCTCCAAACTATTTGTGAGAAGGTGCATCCAAAAAACAGAGGTGAGATAGTCTCCTAAGTAGCTTTACAAAGATAGCATCTAGATGGGCCTCTCAGAACCTTCAACTTCAAAATATCATCAGTGGGTAGCAGTTTTGAAAGATCCTCCAATAAAAGAATGACATAGAGGGGGATAAAAATTTGTTCCATATGGTCTCCCCCCAAGGGACTTCATTCCAACTATTTATTTTAAGGTAAATGTACTTAGTGATGTTATTTTGTCAAAGTGCACCCTAGAAATGTTTGTAGATGAAGAATCCTTCAAGAAAGAATGAAGAGTATCCAAAGACCAAAGATCACCCTCCTAGCAGTCAGCAACTCTAAGTTTTAGATTGAGAACGGTGGAGGAAGGTTCCAACTTTTCTTTTGGGCACCAATGATCAAGCAAAAAATTTACATTGCCTTTTCTCAGGTTCCATAGAAAGAGGTTTTCTGCCAAGTCCCTTACTTTCAGCATGTTGGACCAAGTATTAGAGTCCTCAATCTTTTTGTTAATTAGATTGTGGTGAGTAGCTTTGCAATACTTTCCCCACATGTATTTAGCCCATAAAAAATCTTGCTATCTAAACTTAATCCAGAGTTTACAGAAATTCACCTATTGCAGTTGTTTAAGACCTTTAAGCCCCAGTCTACCAACAGTAAAAGGTTTGGCAACCCTTTGCCAACTAGCCCAATGATGTTGTTGTTTGCTCCCAGCTCAAAAAAATTCTATTGAAAAGTATTTCCATTTGTAGTTGAGAACTCTTCTTTATTGTTGTTATCTATAAAAGATAGGAGGGAAAAGTAGTAAGGATGCTCTTGAGAAGAGTAATTCTACCTCTACTAGATAGAAAAGAAAAACTCCAGTTGGATAGTTGATTAATAATCTTTCCCATGACTTCATCAAATTGATTTGGTTTCACCCTTCCTTTAATGAGAGGAACTCCCAGATATCTGAGAGGAGAGGGGGCTTCAAAGAATTTAGTATGATAAAGTATCCAGGTGCTGATATTGGGAGGGGAGTTTCTGCTAAATATAACATTGCATTTATTATTGTTTAAGAGCATTCCAGAGTGCTGCTGAAAGAGCTTATAACATCTGGTAACTTTCTTAACTGCATTTTTATTAGCACTTGAAAAAATTGTAATATCATCAGCATAAACCAGGTGGGATAAAATAATATTGGATCTGTGATGATACCATACATAGGAGATGGTTAGAAACTTTGTAGCTTACTTGCATAAGATGATATAACATAAAAGATTCCCCAATATATCCAATTCTAACCCGACTGAGAGTGTAACTCCTCTTCAAATTTGTAAGGTTTTCTGGAAACCTCCAAAGTCTCACACTGTCAAAATCAATACAGATGGAAGCTTCACTAAAATGGGTGCTAGTGTGGGAGGCATTTTCAAAAACCACCTAGACCAATGTCTACTATACTTCTATACTCCAGTTTTGGCTATTGATGCTATCGAGACTGAACTAATTGCTGCGTATTGAGCACTAAAACTGGCTACAAAGATTAGATGGAATCACATATGAGTGGAGGTGGATTCTAATATGGTTATTAAACTCCTGGACTCTGAATAACTGCCTCCCTGACATCACTCATATAGGATACAACAGATCAAAATGCTTACCTCCCAACTTAGTGACAATTTTACATTTATTTATAGGGAAGGCAACAAACCTGTACACTGGTTAGTTATAAATGATCTCAATTCTAATATTGTTTCTATCTCTACCACTCCCCTCCTCCACTACTTTTCCTACTGCATCGAGAACTGATAGTTGTCCCCCATTTCAGAATTGCTGACCACAACAAACTCAGGAGATAGCTATTTTTTTGCTAAATATCTCTTACTCCTATATTTTAGGTCTCTTTTTAGACTATTGACCATTTTCTTAGGCCTTTTCTTTTTTCCTTCCTCTTATTTATCTTACACCAGCTGTATTGATTTGTGTGGGGTTGTGGTACACTTGTATTGTTTTGTTGGGGAACTTTCTTCCCCCCCCCCCTCCT
>NW_018165501.1:82320-90442 GCF_001263595.1 Phalaenopsis equestris
AGTGGCTAGGGTTAGTTTTTTTTCTCTCTTTCTTTGTTGGTGAGATCGTTCCCTCACTCTTCTTCATCTCTTCATGTTTTTAGTCATGCCTCCGGTTTCTTGATCATTTGTTGATGGTGTTTCAGATGGGGGTGGTGGTTCGGTCACTCCCTCCACCAAATTTTTTCACGCAAATTTTTCATGATACTCTTTTAGTTGGAGGATATTATACTTTTATCAAGAAATTGGGGGAAAAGGATGGGAAATGTACACTTTTTGTGACTGAGGATGAAATTTCCATCCTTGCGTCCTCTTATTGACTAGCCCTAGTTGGTAAATTTACTTATGGTATTCCAAAGGTTGAGTTGATCAGGAGAAAATTCGAAATGTTAAATTTAAAAGGTTGATGGAAGGTTGGTATGATAGATGGTAGACATATCTTTATACAATTAGCCAATGATGAGGACTACACACGTCTATTTGCTAAAAGGTTCATGTGGGTAGAAAATAACATGATGAATTTTTGGAAATGGTCTATTAATTTTAATCCTAAAGCTGAATTGCATATTATTCCGATTTGGATTTGTTTTACAGGGCTTAAACTACATCTTATTAATCACAAGATACTTATCTCGCTTGCTGCTGCTTACGACAAGCCTTTGAAAATGGATCATGCTGCATTTATTTTATCGAGACCATCTAAAGCACGTATTTTGGTTGAACGAGACATTACATAGGTATTTTGTAATGAAATTTGGATAGGATTGCAACACCAAGGTTATTGGTAGCCTGTTGAGATTGAAAGGCATTCGCCTTACTGCACTCGTTGTTCTGTGTTTGACTATCAAATCACTTCTTATTTTCGTTTGAATCCACAACTTAAAAACACTCATAATGAAACACATACTATATTACCTCCTACCAACACAAATATTGAACATCCTGATGTCCCACCTAGTGTTGAGAATGGGGTTGATTTAGTTGAAAAGCTTGCTATTAACAATGCCATCTCTAATTTACAATCTTTAGAAACAGAAGCTATACATAATTGTAATGAGGCAATCCCTCAACAAATGAATATAAATGAAAGTCAAGAAGGCACTAATATCTTACATTCTTGCACTGATGTTAACTCTCAACACTTGCAGATTAATGAAGAAGTTGTGTTGGCTGAAAATTCAAATGATCATAATGCTATTGTGGCTTCTGAGGAGCCTGTGGAAATAATAATGGTTGTGGGGCACACTATTGATAATGGGCATTTCACTTCCCCTAGTACTATGATTCATCCTACTATAGCTAGAACTCTTTCTTATATTGTTGATATAAATACTTTTTTATCTAATGCTACTATAACATTAGAGAATGAGGGGCAGGTGCAAAAGCATTCACGAAAAAAGGCCAAACGTAATATTGAGCTATCTAGACTTAATGCTAGTAACATCATTCAGGAAGGAACTTATCACTCTGATGGGCAGCAGTTGGTCAAACCTACTAGATCTTCTAGAAGGGTGGGCTCACATCATCATGTTTAATATCATGGTGTGGAATATTAGGGGAGTGGCAGACCCTAACTCCCTTAATAGGCTCAAAAATCTTTGCAGGGTTCACAAATCACTCATTTTTACTATTTTGGAACCTATGGTTCATGTCAATAAACACAAAATTCTAAAAAAATTCAAAGGTTATCATTCTCACTGCAATGTCAACAATAAAATTTAGGTTTTCTGGAAGCCCACTGTCTCTCTTTCCATTATAGAAGATGAGGAACATTATATCCTTTCTCAAATCAGCTTTGAAAGCTTTCAGGGGTGGGGCACTTTTGTTTACTCTAGCTCGTGATTACACGAGAAACATGTGCTTTGGCAAAAAATTGAGTTTATGAGAAGTATCATTAATGAGAATTGGTTTGTAGGTTGGGACTTTAATATGATCATGAAGCCAATGGAAAGAAAAGGAGGTGGTAGAGTTGAGCCTGCTCTTATTAATAGGTTTTCTAACTTAATTTCTAATGCAGATCTCTATGACTTGGGATATTCTGGATCTCCTTATTTTTAGAGGAGGGGTTTTCTATATCAGAGATTATATCAGTTTTTTGCTAATTCTGCTTTTATAAGTCATTTTGCTATTGTGAAGGTTCAACATTTGAGTCATGTTACCTTTGATCATAATCCTATTTTCCTTACTTTGGCATTTATAGTCAAACTGACCATATCTCATTTTAAATTTCTTAATGTTTGGACTTCACATGATACTTATCTTAATTTGGTGTCTCAAGCTTGGAAATATTTTGGTGTTGGGACTTCTTGGTTTGTTCTGTGGCAATTACATAAGAAGATGGCTGCCCACCTCATTAAATGGAATTACCAGGCCTTTAGTAATGTTCATAATAAAGTGTAGGATGCTCAAAATATTTTTGATTTCTTGGAGGCCCAAATTGATGTTTCTGCTCATTTGATATATATTGTTGCTCAGGCTCATCTTGATTTAATAGATGCTATTGCCTTACAAGAAAATTTCCTTAAGCAAAAGGCTAATGCTTCTTCCTTTGTTGTAGGGGATAGAAGCACTAAATATTTTTATGCCACCCTTAAGCAGAGAAGAAATATCAATAGCATTTTAAAAGTTTGAAAGGGGGATGGGAGTATTTTAACTAATTTAGAACAGATTAGAGATAGTACTGTTAGCAATGTCACTGAGCTTTTTCATTCCTCTACTCACACTATGCCTGTTGACCCCACTCACTTTGTGGAAGAGTATAATTATATTAATAATCTCTTTTTGTTATATCCTTTTGATGAGCATGAAATCCTGAATGCTTTCAAATCTATTTTCCCTAACAAAGCTCCTGGCCCTGATGGTTTTTCTTCTGCTTTCTACATCCATCCTTGGGAAGTTATTAAGAAGGAGGTTATTCTTGCTATTCAAAGCTTCTTCCTTGGAGATAATCCTAGTAAATATTTTATCACTGCTTTGATTGTGCTTATTCCAAAAGGCAATGATAAGATTTCTTGGGACAACTTTCGTCCTCTTTCTCTCACTACACTGATATCTAAAATTATGAGTAAAATTATAGTTAACAGGTTACAACCTCATCTTACTCATATTATTGCTGATCAATAGGTAGGAATATTAAAAATAATATTCTTTTAGCACAAGAGATGATTGTAGAATTGGACAAAAAGTGTAGGAGGGGAAACATGGTCCTTAAATTGGACATAAAGAAAAATTTTGATACTACTAGCTGGGACTTGATAATTAATATTCTGCAGGCTAAAGACTTTAACTAAGATTTTTGCTCTCTTATTCAGAGGTGGCTTTCTAATAATAGCTATAGTGTGATGGTTAATAGTAAAGCTCATGGTTTCTTTTCTGCTAATAGAGGTTTTAAGAAAGGAGACCCCCTTTCTCGCACTACTTTTGTAATTGCTTTTGATTACCTGTCTAGGCTTATTAATAAGCTGCAATATGAGCATCCTTATTTTCAATTCTCTCATAAATCTAAATGGTGGTGAGTCACCTTGCTTAAGCTGATGATGCCATATTGTTTTTAAATGCTAGCAACATGCTATCAAAGCTACCATGTCCTTGTTAAAGGATTTCCAAGACATTTCGGGTATGATGTTCAACTTGGCTAAGTGCCCCATTTATTTTGGCAAAGGTGCTCCCTCCAATACACATGCTTGGGCTTCAAACTTCACTGACTGTAAAATCTCTAAGCTACATATAAAGTATCTTGGGGTCAACATTATTAGAGGCAAAATTAAGAAAACATAAGTGAATGAGGTGATTGAAAAAAAACAAAATCATGATTAATGACCTGAAAAATACTTTCTTTTCTAATGAGGGTAGGCTCACTTTGTTGAAAAGTGTCAAAGTGTCCTAGTGTCCTATGCACACTTCCACTCTACACTATGCAAGTTCTCAAAACTAAAAAAAGCACTCAAAAAAATCTTGAAACAATCTTTAACAAGTTTCTTAGGAAGGGCTCTAGATCGTTTAAAAGTTGTAAGCCTCTTCGTGCAGGTGGTCTTGGGTTTAAAACTTTGCAACATACTATTGATATTAACATGTGTAAACGCTAGTTCAAATGTCGATAGGGGGAGTCACTATGGGTTAAATTTATTGTTCGCAAGTATTGTAAAAATGTTCATCCCTCTATGGTTAACTAGAGAGTGGGGGATTCTATGCTTTGGAAGGCCATTATAGCTGCAAGGGATGTAGCTTCTCATTTTATGTTTAGGGACATTGGAAATAGTAACTCCTTCTGGAAGGATGATTGGGGCATCTTTATGTATTCTACTTTGCCAACCTCAAGTTATGATGCTAATTTAGTAGTCTCAGATTGCTGGATTGATGGTGATTGGAATTTAACAATGCTAAATTCTTTAGTTGGTGAGATAGCTCTTGCTATTGCTACTATTTTTATTCAAGCTCAAGATAAGAATGTTCCTTTATGGAAGGATCATGCTAGAACTTCTGTTACTAAATTGCTCTACTCGAATTTGGACTCCTTTACTTCTTGGATATGACATGTTTATGATACACCTAAAATATATAATGTTTTTAAACACATTTTTACATCTATTTTTGAAATATTGCGCTTTAATGGAAGGTATTTTTGATGGAAGGTATTTATTGCGCTTTAATGGAAGGTATTTTTGTTTTTTTCTTGCAAATACAGGTAAAAAGGGTAAAAAATGCTTAAAGGAGTGAAAAATGAACAAATTTGAATCAAAAAAGTAAAAAATGTGCAAAAGAGTTTTGGTGCCTAAGATCCAGATCCGATTCTTAAGTGCCAGTTAAACAGAAAAGGCCGTGCTTAAGCGCCAGAGGCCCCTCGCTTAAGCGCCATTGGCAGTTATTGGATGAGTAAATTCAATTTCTGCGAATTTTGATGTTTTTGGGGCCCCCATTGGCTTAATAGGTGGTTATAACCACCATGGACGGAAATTATCAGGAATGGATGCATTTCTTGGGGAAATACATCGAATCTATACATATTTTGAAGAGAAACCAAGACACCTTTTTGAAAATTATAAAAGAAAGAAGAGAGGACTTAGAAAAGAGTCCTGAAAGTATTAGAAAGTTTTGAAAGTTCTTATTTGGGGAGTTAGTTCGGAGAGATTTTAGGCACCACTTTTACTTTTATTTTATCCTTTTTGTTATTTTATTTTGAGTGATTGTAAAGAGAAGAGAATCAAAGGAACTTCAAGAGTTTGGTGGAGGACTTGAGATAGGTTTTTATCTTTTTGTTTTGAGACTACTTTTGGTTTTAATTAAGACTTGTTGTTGGTTTCCCAATGATTTCTTCTTTTAAACTAAAGTGTGGTTTTATTTTCTCCATGAATTTTGAGTAGTTTTCTTTATCGTTCTTCTTAAAATTATAAGTAATTAAGTTTTGGATGGAAGTTGTGGAAAGTATTGATCTTCAATGATGGAAGAAGTTGTGATGATTTAAATCCATGCACTTCATTTACTTCTTGATTTGGCCAATCCAGATTTTAAAATTTGTTGTGAGAACATGTAAGAACCGAGCTGGTATTGTCTCAGTCAACAACTAGAAAGAATCACATGAGGTTGTATGAATGAGAATGTAGTTAATATGACTGAGTGCAAATAAATAGGAAAATATTCATTGAAGGGTGTAGAGTTAGAGGACTTTAAAGTGACAGTTTAAGTCCCCTAACTTAAAATTGGTTTATTGTTGTAGGTTCTGTTAGCCCCCAGGTGGAGGGAATCGATAGAACTCTAGAGTGAGAGCTAGTATCTTCCCTGCCTAGCTGGTCTTCAGAACTATTTAAACTTTAAATTAGCCAATGTTCTTTATAGCATCTCTACTAAGGGTAAAAAATATTATTGCTCTTATTTGGTACAACACAATTTGTATACTTCCACAACAGAATTCCAATACTTATTACTGATTCATAACAAAAAGAAAGATATTTTTATATTTAGTGCTTTTCTTCTAGAAAAACTATAGTTATCTTTTTACATTGTTATTGTTTTATCAAAATATTGAAAATACAAAAAATATTTAAATTTTCAGTACTACAAAAATGATCTTTAGTTTAGATACTTATTTTTTACTTTTTAAAAATAGAAAGTTTTCCAAACAAAAAGTGCATATTGCATAACTTCCTTGTGGGTTTGATATGCAGGTCTTAATCACAAAGTATTATATTACTTGATAACGATACATATACTTGCGTAGTATCCTAATATTTATAAATTAAAAGTTAAATTCTTATTTTCTTCACGATTAAGTTTTTGGTTTTGTTGCAAAGTAAAGAAATATAATTGAAATATAATCTGAATTATTGTTGTACTGTGCAAATTAGCAGTATCTAAGGATCAAGTTTTTGGCACCATTGCTGAGGAGAAATTGAATTTAAAAGCAAATTTCTATTTTTAGAAAGTCTTATTTAAGTATTTTTAGAAAGTCTTATTTAAGTCTTATTTAAGCTTTAAGTTATCTTATCTTATTTTATTTTGTTTTGTTTATTTTATTTTATTTTATTATATGTTAGTGTATGCATAGTTCAGGTTCTGAAGGACTAGTGCCCTACAAATTTGAATTAGAAAGAACAATTAGAAAAATCAGAAAAACCAAAAAAATTATAAATTTTGAAAAATAAAAAAAAATTACAGAAATGACAGAGCAAAATAATTAAAATGCTGAAATTTATCAAGAGTTTAGATCGTTAAAAGGTTATGTTAACCCTACTGTAGATGAACTTCATTGTAGTATTCAAAAACCTTATGTAGTGGCTAATTCATTTGAGCTTAAACTTGCTATTATCCAAATGGTATCAAAGAATCAGTTTGAAGGATCACCAACTGAAGATCCAAATTTACATCTTGCTAATTTTCTAGAATTGTGCGCTACATTTAAATACGATTGTGTATCAGATGATGCCATAAGACTTAGGTTATTTCCTTTCTCAATGAGGGATAAAGCTAAGATGTGGTTGAATTCGTTAGCACCTGGATCTATCAGAAGTTGGGGTAATTTAGCACAAAAATTCCTTGCTAAATATTTTCCACCATGAAAAATTGCAAAGCTTAGAAATGATATTACATCTCTTAATCAGTTTGAAGGGGAATCTATTTATGAAGCATGGGAAAGATTTAAAGAACTCTTATAAAAGTGTCCACACCATGCTATACCAAATTGGTTAATAATTCAAACTTTTTATAATGAATTAGATGGATCTCTTAGATCATTTATCGATGCTGATGCTGGTGGTACATTGATGTCAAAACCATTTCATGATACTTATGCTTTAATTGAAGAAATGGATACCAATAATTTTCAATGGCCTTCTGAGAGGGTAAATCCTAAGAAAGTAGCCAATATTCATGAAACTGATGCATTTACCAAGTTAGCAAATCAAGTTGCTGCAATTTCAAGGAAGTTAGACAAATTTGGAATGAATTTTTCTCAACCAATTTCCATGATTGAAGAGAATTCATTAGACTAAATGGTAGATTCTCAAGCATCATTAGAAACTTTAAATGTCATAAATAATAAGCAGAAGAACCTATATTCAAATTATTATAACCCAGGTTGGAAAAACCATCCCAACTTTAACTTGAATAATAATTCGAGTGGAAATAATTAGCAATGGGGGAACAACCATGGAAACCTATTGGGAAACTGGAACAACCAAGGGAATAATAATTATAGATCTACTTATTCTCTAGGTTTCAACAGTAATACACAGTTTAAGGAGAAGAAGTTGTCTATAGAAGAAGTGGTGTTACAAATGGGAAATCAAGGAGTTACAATAAGAAATATTGAGAATCAACATGGGAAAATAGCAAATTCATTAAGTAATAGATCCCAAGGAGCACTTCCTAGCAATACTGAATCAAATCCAAAAGACCAAAATAAAGAGCAAGTAAAAGCCGTTCAACATAGAAGTGAAAGAGAGTTGGAAGGTCGGGTTCAAAAAGAAATTGAAGTAGAAAGAGAAAAAATTGAAGAATCAAAAGAGGACGCTCTAAAAGATTTTGAGAGACCTATTTATCCACTAAAAATTTATTTGGAAGAACCACCACCTCCATTTGCTCAGAGACTTTGTCAGCAGAAGTTGGATAAATAATTTTCAAAATTTCTGGAAATATTTAAGAAGCTTAC
>NW_018165501.1:90853-92967 GCF_001263595.1 Phalaenopsis equestris
CTAGATATGGAGGAAGATAAAGAGATACCTATCATTTTGGGGAGACCTTTCCTAGCCACTGGAAGAGCAATGATAAATGTGTAGAAAGGGGAATTAAAAATGTGCATCAATGATCAAATTGTTACTTTTAACATTTAAAAATCAATGAAATACCGTGTTGTTTGGGGCTGTGTGTTATGGTTGTGGGTATTTGGAGGTTGGGTTGTTTAAACCATGTACTGTAGTGGGTTTGGATCTTGCTTTCTGTATGATTTTGTTGATTTAATGTAGTTTTTTTATTATTGTTTTGATAATTGGGATTTTGTCATACTATTACAGAAGATAATCGACTCAGTATAAAGTTAGTTATTAAAAATTAAAATTTTTATATTTAAATTTATTACCGAGAAAATTTTTTAATCATTTTTTTTTATTTTATTGATTACATTTAAAATAAAAATTGTCGAGAAATGAGCAACTAGATAAATCAGATTCTGCTAATCTGAATAATTATGACTTAAATATAATGATTGAGGGATTACCAATTGATTGGCTAATTCTAAATGCAAAATAAAAATAAATAAATAATTTGAACACTCTAATAAATAAAAGATACATGAGAAAGAGAGGTTGATATATTAACTCTGGCTTTCAGAATCATCACAAATGTAGCATTTAAGATGATCACAGAAGACTCATAGAAGTTAAATTCCTTAATTTGATATATCAACTCTGGCTTTCAGTGATTTGTCTTCTCTTGCACAATTTTATTTCACTTGTTTACACATTTTTTAACGCAAAATTGGGACCAAATTCACAACAGAATGAGTTAATACCTACTAGACAAGTTAAAGGGTGGCGAATATGTATCGAATATGCATTGATTATAGAAAATTAAATCTTGCCACTAGGAAAGATCATTTTTCATTACCCTTAAAAAGATCATTTTCCACTACACTTTGTAGATCAAATGCTCGATAGACTAGCTGGGCACAAATACTTTTATTTTCTGGATGGATATATTGGTTATCATCAAATTCAAATATCTTTTGAGGATTAAGAGAAAACAACATCTACCAGTCCTTATGGTGCTTTTGCTTTTAGAAGAATGCCCTTTGGTTTATATAATGCCCCTGCTACATTTCAAAGATGTATGATGATAATTTTTTGTGATTTAAATGAATATGAGATTGAAGAGTTTATGGATGACTTATTCAGTGTTTGGAACTTCATTTGACTCATGTTTAGAACATTTATCTTAAGTTGTTAAGCTTTTTGAAGAAACAAGTTTAGTCATTAACTGGGAAAAATGCTAATTTATGGTAGCAGGAGAAATTGTATTAGGTCATCAAATATCAGAAAATGGTATGGAAGTAGATCCTGCTAAAATTCAAGTGATCACTAATTTACCTTATCCAACAAATGTAAGGGAAATTAGGAGTTTTTTAGGGAAAAATATATGATAAAATTTTTAAAGTTATTTTTAATGCTAGTAAAACTCTTAATGAAACTCAAATTAATTATACAAAAATTGAAGAAGAGTTATTAGCAATAGTATATGCTTTTGATTAATTTAGATCATATTTAATTGGAACTCATTGTGCAGTGCATACATATCATTCTGCTATTAAGTATTTAATGACAAAGAAGGATGCTAAACATAGACTTATAAGATGGATTCTTCTTTTGAAAGATTTGATTTAGTAATTATAGATCAGAAGGGGATTGAAAATGAAATTGTTGATCATTTGTCCAGTCTTGAATTAGAAAAACCACTATGTTTTGAAAATGAATATAATGAACATTTTCCAGATGAAAAATTGTTCACTATTAATGAGTGGTGTGTTCCGTGATATGTCGACATTGTGAACTTTATTGTTAGTGATATTATACCCTATGGAATGACATACTAATAGAAGAGGAAATTTATTTCTAAGGCTATGACTTATTTTTGGGATGACCCATTTTTATATAAACAAGGAAAGGATCTGATTATTTGAAGATGTGTACCATTAGAAGAAACTTATGAGATTATCCAAAAATATCATAATTCTAATTTTGGGGGACATTTTGGTGTTGATAAAACAACATACAAAATTTTACACTCTAGATTCTATTGGCCTACAGTTTTTAAA
>NW_018165501.1:92977-100206 GCF_001263595.1 Phalaenopsis equestris
TCATGGGACCATTTATACCATCTTTTGGAAATTTATATATTTTGTTAGCAGTGGTCTATTTATCCAAATCGATAGAAGCTATTGCTTTACCTCTATGTGATGCTCAAAGTGTTGCAAAATTTTTGAAAATAAATATATTTTGTCGATTTGGGATGCCAAGAGTTATCATTACTGATGGGGGAAGTCATTTCAAAAATTCTATAATGGATAAATTATTAAAGAAATATCATATAAATCATAGGATTGCTACTACTTATCATCCTCAGAAAAGTGGTTTGGTTGAATTATCCAATCGAGAAATTAAAAGAATTATGGAAAAATCTGTGAATCCAACAAAAATTGATTGGTCAGTCGAACTTGACTATACTTTGTGGGCTTATAGGGCTGCATACAGAACTTCTATAGGAATGTCCCCATATAGGCTAATATTTGGAAAAGCTTGTCACTTACCAGTTGAACATGAGCATAAGGCATATTGGACAATTAAAAAGTTCAATTATAATTTGAAAGATGTTTGTGACAAAAGATTGTTACAATTAAATGAGCCTGAAGAGATAAGGAATGACAAAATTTATAAAGAAAAGATGAAGATGTGGCATGATCGAAGGATTATTACTAAATATTTTCATGATCAAAGAATTCTTACTAAAAATTTTAAACTAGGGCTACAAGTTTTGTTGTATAATTCAAGGTTAAGATTATTTCCAGGCAAACTTAAGTCCAGGTGGATGGACCCATTTATGGTGATTAAAGTTTATCCTTATGGAGCTGTGGATATTAAAGATCCTAAGTTTGAGAAAATATTTAAAGTTAATGGACATAGACAGAAACCTTATTTTATAGGCGATCAACATCAGTTTAATGATGGAATGATGTTGGGTCAACCAGTGTAAGCACTGGTTATGTCGAGCTGACAACGTAAAACCAAGCGCTTTGTGGGAGGAAACCCATAGTTATCTTTTTATTTTGATTGTTATTTTTTCTGTGATTAAGAAAAAAAGAAAATTGGGGTATTATTTTTGAGACTATTATGTATTAGTATTGATTTTAAGACTTTATTTAGTAACCTAGACATGTTAGAATGAGAATTTGGACGTTAAGTTGACTAGTGGAAAAATGTGCACTAGCGCTTAAGCGTCAAATCCGGTGCTTAAGCATGGCAGTTTAAAAACATGTGCGAAATTAATATTCTAGAAGGGAAAACCACCTCTAGAAGGGAAAACCACCTAAAGGGAAAACCAACTAAAAGTTTGTAAAAACGTGCCAAGGCAGTTTCTAAACTTGTCTAGGGGTTATTGGAAGGATTTAGGCTTATAAATAGAAGATTTTAGTGAAGGAATTTCACCCCAGATCATTTCTAGCCCTAAAGTCTAAGAGAGAGAAATAGATTTTAAGATGTTGTCTTTACGTGAGATGGATTTGAAGAAGAAGAAGAAGGAGATCATGAGTAAGAAATTCATTAGTCAAAGTGCACAAGAGATGTATAACGGTTTCTTAGTCGTTAGTATTCAGAGAAGATCAACAAAATTGAAAATACCATGTCTGTACTGGAGACTAAGGTATTGGAGATTCATGCGCATCTTGAGCATATTGGATGACAATTGAAAATGCAATTTAGCCACACTAGTTATATAGAGGAAGCGGATAAATGTTTCTTAAGCAGCAAAAGTAGATTGAAGAATATTGCATCAGAGCACGTCACCACCGTCCTTTTTATCAACTTTATATTCCAGTTGCCCCAGGAGAGACTAATGAAAGACCAGAATTTGTTCCTTCTAATGAAGAATGGAATTAAGTTCTATGTTTGAAGTTATGCTTTTGTGTGTTTAAAGTCCTTGTCTTTAAGTGTTTTAGTATTTAAGACTTGCTTTTAGTGTTTGTGTTACTTAGGTGTTTATTTATGAAAGATTGTTAAGTGTTTCTATTTAGGAAAATTTTCTCATCCAAGACTATTTGGAATGAGAACTAAGTGTTTAAATGTATTTTTACTCATTTGTGAATTAATATAAGTTTGTTTGTGTAAAATTTTGTGTTGTTTTAGCCTCGAATTGAAATAATTATTAAGGAGAATTTTGAGATAAAGGAGAGTTACAAGAAGTTGAAAATAGTCATTTAAGTGCTATACGACCATTTAGGGGTAGTTTACTTAGGCAAATAGTGCATTTTAGTTTAATTTAAAATTTTTGAAAATCGTGAACTGGCGTCTAAGCGCCACATCTCGTGCTTAAGCGCGAACAAACCCAAGAGGTAGGTGCCTAAGCGCCACTTACCCGTACTTAAGTGTAGGTTCACAAAACCGGTTAACAAACGGTTAAAAGTGAATTTTTGAGCCAGAAATCAATATTTTTAACGCCACTATCACCTTCTTCCTCTCGAGTTCGCAATTTTTGAGGGCTAGGGCACATCTAAAGTGAAGATTTCTTTGTGGAATCAAGTGAAATTTGCTAGATCCAAGTTCTTTGAGGTAAGAGCTTTACTTCTATGTAAAAAATTTGGATTTTCACCATGTGTTTTGAGCACATTTGGAGAAATTTGAAAATTCACTATTTATGGTGAAAAATGAGGAAAAATCTATGAAAATTACATGAGAAGTTTAGTTTGTCCTTTTGCAAGTTTAGTTTAGTAATTTAAACTTGATTTTTAATGTTTTAATTAAAATTTATCAAATTTGTAGAATGACACCAAGAATGAAGAGGAGCAAAGACAAAGCCCCTTTCGATTCAAGTAAATTTGTTAGTTCAAAGGCTCAAGATCGGTACAGTGATGCGTTGCAATCACGCAAATTGATTCAGGAGCGATGTTTTAGAAATCTGGGTGGAGACGTGGAAGATTTAGTTGTTCGTCGATAGTGGGAACAATTTTATTGTTTCTCTGTTGTGGCAGTTATATCTATTGTGAGGGAGTTCTATGCAAATCTCCCTGAAGCTAAAGAAAATCGAGTCATGGTTTGGGGGAAGCTGATACCTTTTTCACCAGAGGTAATCAACTTGTTTTACCATTTACCACAAGATAAGTTATGGTTTTATGCAAATTATAGTCCTACTACAGCAGAATTAGATGAGATTAATTCTTACTTGACTGTTAGGAGAGGACTTTGGAAGATAACTAATGAAAGAAGAGTTAACTTCTTAACTTCAAAGTTATGTGCACCTTCAAAGGCCTTGCACTATTTCATTTCTGCTCATATGCTTCCGACTAAATCATCTCAGTGAAGTGACCTAGTGAAGTGACCTGAGAAAGAGCGACGTTGAACTATTGTATTCAAGAGGGAAAGCTCATTAATATTGGAGTTTTGATCTGTCAGACTATCATCAGTTCTGCTACAGCTGTTACAACAGCAAGTCTGGGATTTACTTCCTTGATTTTTTGTTTGTGTAAGCAGTCTGAAGTTAAATATGATAGTTGGGAGGAAGTGTTATTACCTCTAAAGCCCATCACTAAGCCATCACTAAGGTGAATGTGTGAATGTGATGACTTATTATGAGCATTCAATTTTTGGCTGGAGAGGAGGATTTTCCAGAAGCTATGGCATGGAGACGTCTACTGCTTCTACATCTAAACCATCTACCTCATGTGCATCTACATCTCGAGGTGAGTCTACTGATAACCGAGATGAGTTATTACATAAAATGATGGATAATATCAACTTTATCGCTCATAAGGTACACAATTTAGAGCATTTTGCAGATCATACTAATAATTATAATAGGAGAAAGAGTGATTATGAAGGGAAATTCCACTCATCTTTGGAGAACCTGATTAGAAGTGACCCAGGAGTGCAATTTCTTTCATATTCTCGATATCCTGATTATGAGCCTGCACAAAAGTGGTATAGCGGTGATTCTGAGGATGAGGAGTAGGATTGAGATATTTTTATGTTTGTTTATGTTGAAGATTGTATGATGTAGTACTACTACATTTGTTTTATGTTAATTTGGACTATGTACTATGTTATGTTTGGGACCTTTTATATTGTTATTGTGATGTTGTGCTTTGTTAGTGGCCTGTTTTAACATTCTAGGGTAGTAACTGTTGATGTGTGTTTAATACTGTTTTAGTTAGATTAGGATTGAACTTGATTCTATGTCTTTTGAAAAGTTTAAAATTCTAGCTAACTTACATCTTAAATTTAAATTTTTGAAACTACTACCCTATATTTTTCTTTTATCATGTTAGTTCGTTTGTTTTTATGTTGAGATCATGAAATCAAGTTAGTGCGTTAGTTTACTTTTTTGTTTATACCCACTGCTTAGAAGTCTATTGAATCTATACATGTTAAATTGAAATGAAAATATAGAAAATTTGATCAAAAATTAATTTTACTCCTATTTTTAGTTTTATACTTGTATCATTAAGGGTTTAAAAAATCTTGTCAGTATGTTATTTTAAATTTTCAATCTTGCTTATATATATCTGATGCTAAACTATTTAATCTGTTAAAAGTTTAAGTTTGGGGGGATGAAAAATATTTTCAAAACTGGAATTTTATTTGTTCTCAAATGTGCTACTAGTGACTTTGATTTAAAAAGAAAAAAAATTGATTATGTATATGAAGTTACATTAGGGAAGTAAATTTTGATTTTAGAAATGAGTAAGAAAATTTAGTTAAAATTTTTAGTAATGAAGAAAAACTTTAAGTTAAAAAGTTTTTAAATAAACAAACGATTAATATAAGTAACTATCTTTAGTAAGAAAAATTATATTTTTGAAAAATTTAGATAATTTAGACTTTTATTTTTAATACTTAAATTTCTTTTATTAAAATAATTTTCAAAACTAATATTATATTTATAAGTAAAAGAGTTATATCAAGACTTTGCTTTAGAAAAGGAAAAGTGATATTCAAAATTATTAAAGGCATATCTAGATATAGTAATCATTGCCTGAAAAAGAAAAAGAAAAGAAAAAAGAGAAAGAAAAGAAAAAGAAAAAGAAAAAGAAAAAGAAAAAAGAGAAAATTAGGAAGGAGAAGCTTGAGGATTAGTGTCTAATCAAAAATTAGTTCTACATTTGATCTTTTTAAAGTATAAGACTCGAGAAACTTTTAAGCTTATAGATGTAATATAGTAAGTAAAATTATTTTTAATCAAAATTTTTAAGTGGAGGTAATAAAAGAACTAAATTCTAAATTTAGAAAATCTACAATATATTTCTGAATTAGATAAAAACTCATATTTTCATCTTTCTTAGCATTAATAATTTCTAAACATTAAGTTGGTCTCATTTACAGAATATTTTTCTTAAATTAGACTGCTATATTTCTAAATCAAAATTTTAGTAACTCCTAAAGAAACTTATATACATATCATACATATTTAGTTTTTAAAGATTGAAGTGTCACTTGAGGACAAGTAATATTTTAAGTTTGAAGGATTTTGATACACTTAAAATATATAGCATTTTAAGACACATTTTTATACTTATTTTTGAGATATTGCGCTTTAATGGAAGATATTTATGTTTTTTTCTTACATATACAAGTAAAAATGAAAAAAATGCTTAAACGAGTGAAAAAAGATCAAATTTGGTGCAAAAAGGTGAAAAATTGTGCAAAAGAGTTTTGGCGCCTAAGCGCCAGATCCGGCGCTTACGCGCTGTTTAAACAGAGAAGGCCATGCCTAAGTGCCAAGACCCCGCGCTTAAGCTAGAGGCCCCGCGCTTAAGCGCCAGTGGCAATTATTGGATGAGTAAATTTAGTTTTTGCAAATTTTGAAGAGATTTTGGAGGCACCCATTGGCTTAATAGGTGGTTATAACCACCATGGACGAAAATTATCATGAAAGGATGCATTACTTAGGGAAATACATCAAATCTAGACATATTTTGAAGAGAAACCAAGGCACCTTTTGGAAAATTATAAAAGATGGAAGATTGGGACTTTGAGAGAGGTCCTAAAAGTATTGGAAAGTTTTGAAAGTTCTCATGTGGGGCGTTAGTTCAGAGAAATTTTTAGGCACATGTCTTTTGAAAAGTTTAAAATTCTAGCTAACTTACATCTTAAATTTAAATTTTTGAAACCGCTACCCTGTATTTTTCTTTTATCATGTTAGTTTGTTTATTTTTGTGCTGAGATCGTGAAATCATATTTCCTCAATATCCTCATTATCCTGACTATGAGCCTAAACAAAAATGGTATAGTGGCGATTCTAAGAGTGGAGAGGAGTAGAGATGAGAGATGATGTGTTGGACCTGATTTGATTTTATGTATTCTTATGTTTGTGTTTTGTTATGGACTCTGTGATGTAGTACTGCTACAGATGCAGTTATGTGATGTTGTGGACTATGTTATATGTTGTGTTTTGAATTTTTATGTTCTATTATTGTTGTGATTGTTGTGTTAGATAGTATTTTATTTTTAAAATCTTAGGGTAGTAACTATTTTTGTTTTTAGTACTGTGGATTGGTTAGTTTAGAACTTAACTTAATTCCATGTCTTAAAATTTGATTTTAGAAATGAGTAAAAAAATTTAGTAAAAATTTTAAGTAATGAAGAAAACTTTAAGTTAAAAATTTTTAGTATAGAAAATGATTAATATAAGTAACTATCTTTAGTAAGAAAAATTATATTTTTGAAAAATTTAGATAATTTAGACTTTTATTTTTAATACTTAAATTTCTTTTATTAAAATAATTTTCAAAACTAATATTATATTTATAAGTAAAAGAGTTATATCAAGACTTTGCTTTAGAAAAGGAAAAGTGATATTCAAAATTATTAAAGGCATATCTAGATATAGTAATCATTGCCTGAAAAAGAAAAAGAAAAGAAAAAAGAGAAAGAAAAGAAAAAGAAAAAGAAAAAGAAAAAGAAAAAAGAGAAAATTAGGAAGGAGAAGCTTGAGGATTAGTGTCTAATCAAAAATTAGTTCTACATTTGATCTTTTTAAAGTATAAGACTCGAGAAACTTTTAAGCTTATAGATGTAATATAGTAAAATTATTTTTAATCAATTATTTTTAATCAAAATTTTTAAGTGGAGGTAATAAAAGAACTAAATTCTAAATTTAGAAAATCTACAATATATTTCTGAATTAGATAAAAACTCATATTTTCATCTTTCTTAGCATTAATAATTTCTAAACATTAAGTTGGTCTCATTTACAGAATATTTTTCTTAAATTAGACTGCTATATTTCTAAATTCTAAATCTAGTAACTCCTAAAGAAACTTATATACATATCATACATATTTAGTTTTTAAAGATTGAAGTGTCACTTGAGGACAAGTAA
>NW_018165501.1:100236-100549 GCF_001263595.1 Phalaenopsis equestris
AAGGATTTTGATACACCTAAAATATATAGTGTTTTTAGACACATTTTTATATCTATTTTTGAGATATTGCACTTTAATGGAAGGTATTTTTATGTTTTTCTTGCAGATACAAGTGAAAAGGGTGAAAAATGCTTAAAGGAGTGAAAAAGGATCAAATTTAGAGGAAAAAGGTAGAAGTTGGAAAAATAAACTAAGGAGCCTAAGTGCCCAGGATTACAAAAGAGTTTTGGCGCCTAAGCGCCAGATCCAACTCTTAAGAACCTGTTAAACAGAGAAGGCCGCGCCTAAGCGCTAGAGGCCCCGCGCGTAAGAG
>NW_018165501.1:101110-118645 GCF_001263595.1 Phalaenopsis equestris
TGTTAGAAAAAGTTGTGATGATTTAAATCCATGAACTTCATTTACTTCTTGATTTGGCCAATCCAGATGTTAAAATTTGCTGTGAGAACATGTAAGAACCGGGCTGGTATTGTCTCAGTCAGCAATTGGAAAGAATCACATGAGGTTGTATGAATGAGAATGTAGTTCATATGATTGAGTGTAAATAAGTAAAGAAATATTCATTCATGGGTGTAGAGTTATGGTGGTAGAGTTAGAGGACCTAAAGTGACAGGTTAAAGTCCTCAACTTGGTTTATTGTTTTAGGTTCTGATATGAGATGTTAGTCCTCAGGTGGAGGGAATCGAGGGAACTCTAGAGTGAGAGCTAGTATCTTCCCTGCCTAACTGGTCTTCAGAACTATTCAAACTTTAAATTAGCCAATGTTCTTTATAGCATCTCTAGTTAGGGTAAAGAATATTATTGCTCTTATTTGGCACAACATAATTTGCATACTTTCATAACAAAATTCCTATACTTATCACTGATTCATAATAAGAAGAAAAATTTTTCATATTTAGTGTTTTTCTTCTACAAAAACTTTAGTTATCTTTTTAGATTGTTATTGTTCTATCAAAATGATAAAAATACCAAAAATATTTAAATTTTTATTACTGCAAAAATCATCTTTAGTTTAGATAATTATCTTTTTATTAAAAATAGAAAGTTTGATGTTCAATAGTGCATATTGCGTATTCTCCCTATGGGTTTGATATTTTGGTCTTAATCAAAAAGTCCTATATTACTTGATAATGATACATATACTTGCATAGCATCCCAATATATATAAATTAAAAGTTAATTCTTATTTTTCTTCAGAATCAAATTTTTGATTTTGTTGCAAAGTAAGGAAATATAAGTGAAATATAATCTGAATTTTTGTTGTAATTTGCATATTAGCAGTATCCAGGGATCAGTTTACACTTGGCATAAATTTATTTCTCCATATATTTCATTTTTCTTTTGGAGATTTTTTCATAAACTACTCCCTCTTTATCATATACTTAAGCTGAAAGGGTTGACACTTGCCTCTTATTGTTATAATTATAAGAAAGATGTTGAATCTTTCAATCACTTATTTTTTTAATGTCCTTTTGCTAAAGAGGTTTGACAATGTATTGGGTGCCACTTTGCTGTTTTTTAGCCTTCTAATCTGACTCTTAAATCTACTATTGGCACTTGGAAGGATTTTGACTCTTCATTAAACAAGCACTTTTACTTTCTTGTTATAGTCTTATGGTTTATATGGATGGCTAGGAATAGTCAAAAATATGAAGCTTCTAGTCACACTCCCTCCACCACATCTATTTTAGCAGTGGCTTATTTTAAGAAGGCTTGGAAGTCTTTTATTAGATAAGATGCCTCTCCTACTGTGGGTAGGGGTAGGAAACCCATTTTGATAAAATGGGCACCACCCCCCATGGCTGGTTTAAAGTTAATGTTGATGGAGTTATTCCAATGCCTATACGGGTATGGGAGGGCTTATTAGAGATGATTCGGGTAAGTGCATTGCTTATTTTTCTTCACCTTGTATTGCTAATTCTTCTCTTGAGGTAGAGACTATGGAAGTGCTTGCTGCACTTCAAACTGTTGCCTCTCTCATTTTAAATAACATTATTCTAGAAACTGATTCTGAAACACTCTTTAATATTCTATCAGCTAGGCTCAAACCACCATGGTATATCTTACCATTATTGAGAAGAATTTGGTATATTATAGAGGGGAAACACCTAAATATACCTTATTCATTTACGTATATAGAGGGAAACCAATCTGTGGATTGGCTGGCTAAATTGAGGGTGCAAAGTGCTACTGTTGGGGATTCTCCTCCCCCTTTGTTGCATAAACTTATAAAAATTGATTTGGAAGCCCCTTATGTTCGATTTTAAGCTGTTGTCCTTTTATGTTGGCTCCTTTTCAAATAACTTGGGACTAAATTTGGCTTTATTGGAATGCATATTTCATTGTATCTTGGTTTTGCTGGAACGTAATTTTCATTCAGGCAGCTGACTGGTTATTGTTGCTGGATCTTTTATTTGGACAGGATTATTGGGGTGTTCAACAAGAAACCCTTAATCTATTTTTACTTTTGCTTCCTATATTTTTGGATTTTGGTTTTCTATTTCGGGTTCACTATGGCAGTTTATGTTTCTTTGACTTATGGATTGTAGATGGCTTTAACTAGTGTCTTAGGCAGTTTAAGTTGGTTGTACTCTGCTTGGTTTGCATTTTTGGCTTGGTTAATTGCTCAACTGCAGTCATTTATAGTTCTAGGGCTCTGAATTATTACACCTCTGAGCTTTCTCTTTTTGTTATTGGCTATCATTGTATTAAGTTTCTCCCTATTGGAATGACATTTTGGTTTAATCTCCTTTTGCTAAATATTGATATTAGTGGAGTTGATTTGAAAACTCCTGTCTTTCTAATGACCTTTTGGAAGTTTTTTGGAAGGCTGCTTGGGTCCAAGTTGTGGTTGGTGGACACTGCACTGTATTTGGGTTTAACTGCCTAGGAACTCTTTGTGGGTCAAGATTTTAATGTTGCAGCTGTTATCAATATATTAAATGCACTTCTTTGCTGTTGTTGTGGGGTTTTGACTCTATATTTGGTTTTCCCTGATTTTTCTTTTTCTGGATTGGAAGGTGGGGAATGCCTTTTTGGCCTAGATTGTGTTTGTTGAACACTGTTATGCATTTAGCTGGTCGGCACTTATACCTTCATAGTGCTGACATTACTCGATTTTGGTTGATGCCATACTGGGTTTTTAGTAATTGGACGCAACTTACTTCTAGTCTTCACAATTTCTCTGGATTAAGGGAGATTTTACTCTATTGCTACAAGATACATATGTACTCTTATATTCATTACCTTTATTTTTATTACTGTTATAACTGGTTTGACAGGTCTTACATGTTGCAGCCTCACTATGAATTGACAGAGAATTTCCTTATTGAATGTAGGATGGGTCTGAGTTTGTTGCTGATTCCATTGGACATTGCAATCTTAGCTATGATTTTTTTCTTCTCTACGAAAGCTGCCACGAGTTTTAGTGTACATGTAATTTTTGGGTATACACTTTCTTTTAGTATACATTTTGAGGGTTTACATGCATTTTTTGAATTTGTTGCGTGGACTTATGTTGGCTCCTTTTCAAATAACTTGGGACTAAATTTGGCTTTATTGGAATGCATATTTCATTGTATCTTGGTTTTGCTGGAACGTAATTTTCATTCAGGCAGCTGACTGGTTATTGTTGCTGGATCTTTTATTTGGACAGGATTATTGGGGTGTTCAACAAGAAACCCTTAATCTATTTTTACTTTTGCTTCCTATATTTTTGGATTTTGGTTTTCTATTTCGGGTTCACTATGGCAGTTTATGTTTCTTTGACTTATGGATTGTAGATGGCTTTAACTAGTGTCTTAGGCAGTTTAAGTTGGTTGTACTCTGCTTGGTTTGCATTTTTGGCTTGGTTAATTGCTCAACTGCAGTCATTTATAGTTCTAGGGCTCTGAATTATTACACCTCTGAGCTTTCTCTTTTTGTTATTGGCTATCATTGTATTAAGTTTCTCCCTATTGGAATGACATTTTGGTTTAATCTCCTTTTGCTAAATATTGATATTAGTGGAGTTGATTTGAAAACTCCTGTCTTTCTAATGACCTTTTGGAAGTTTTTTGGAAGGCTGCTTGGGTCCAAGTTGTGGTTGGTGGACACTGCACTGTATTTGGGTTTAACTGCCTAGGAACTCTTTGTGGGTCAAGATTTTAATGTTGCAGCTGTTATCAATATATTAAATGCACTTCTTTGCTGTTGTTGTGGGGTTTTGACTCTATATTTGGTTTTCCCTGATTTTTCTTTTTCTGGATTGGAAGGTGGGGAATGCCTTTTTGGCCTAGATTGTGTTTGTTGAACACTGTTATGCATTTAGCTGGTCGGCACTTATACCTTCATAGTGCTGACATTACTCGATTTTGGTTGATGCCATACTGGGTTTTTAGTAATTGGACGCAACTTACTTCTAGTCTTCACAATTTCTCTGGATTAAGGGAGATTTTACTCTATTGCTACAAGATACATATGTACTCTTATATTCATTACCTTTATTTTTATTACTGTTATAACTGGTTTGACAGGTCTTACATGTTGCAGCCTCACTATGAATTGACAGAGAATTTCCTTATTGAATGTAGGATGGGTCTGAGTTTGTTGCTGATTCCATTGGACATTGCAATCTTAGCTATGATTTTTTTCTTCTCTACGAAAGCTGCCACGAGTTTTAGTGTACATGTAATTTTTGGGTATACACTTTCTTTTAGTATACATTTTGAGGGTTTACATGCATTTTTTGAATTTGTTGCGTGGACTTGTACTGTGGATAGTAGAACCCCTAGGATCATGATCTATTTTATTTTATTTTTAGTTAGGGATCCACTATCCTTCCCTAATTTTGTACCCCCTTTCCCCAACATTGTAACCTTTTTCTTTATTAATGCGTAAGGAGCCATGAGCTGCTATATATATATATATATATGTATATATATATATATATATATATACATATATATATATATATATATATGAAGGAAGCTTTAATTTGAGTGTTCAAACGATAACAATGAGAGATGTGATGGCCAAACATAGAACAGTGGGTGCAATATGGGTAATGCCTTTCTATTTCAACAGGTTGCCAATATCCCTAATGCTGAGATCCAATCCAGATCTCATCACAAAAGGGCTGAGTGATATCGCTTTCCACTAAAAGATGCGCCTCAAAGGGTCTAGTAATATTGAAAGTAAGACTATTCATTTTTAAAGGTTTCCCATATGCAGCACCAAGAGAAAACAGAACTTTATGGTTAAATAAATGTATTTTAAGCTCAAGAAAATGAATCAAAATAGGCAAAATAGGTAATTCGACTTTAGGATCAAAGTTAACAGACCATTTAAGGAATTTCATAATATAATTTTCTATTTTCAGTGATCTTTTCACAAACAACATCGTATAGTCCTCATCATTAGAAAATTGAATCAAAATATTTCTACCATCCAACACACCAAAATTTTCACCAGCCCTTTAATTAAAGCAAATCAAACTCTTTCTTGATAAGCTCTAAGTTTGGAATCTCAAAAGAAAACTTTCTTACCAAAGTCTAACAGCAAGAGGAGGACAAAATATTTGATTCAACTTCAGAGATAAACATTGCCAATTTGCCATTTTTTTCCAAGTTTCTTAACAAACAAATGCTCTCCACTAACATTTAGAGTGTCATGAAAACCTTGTGGGAACATGTAAGAAACAGAAGAGCCAGTAGACACACCGCCTGCCTCTAATACTGCATCAACAAAGGAATGAGAGGTAGGCGACATAGCAAAAAATAGAGTGCGCAAAAGAATATCCAAAAGCAGGAGATATCTCACAAGATATTGAAGTGAAGAGGGAGCTTGAATTTGCCTGAAATGTCAGAGCCAAAACTAAACCTCCTCCTCTTAGCATCAAGACCGAACCACCTAATCCTCTAGTTATTAATGAGCATGACAAGAAGGATGATCAACCTTTGCATATTATTGAACTAACTATGGAGGCTCTATTTTGTAATAATCATTTGCAAATGCAGTTTCATCATAATTAGTAAGAGGACAATCCTAATACTTCTGAATTTGTTCCACCTGATTTAATTGTTAATAGTAGTCTTCCTATTACGCACTCTACTACTAATCTTAGTAGGGATAACATGGCTGAAAAGCAAAAGCAACACAATGAACAAGTTTCACTTCCATAAGTGCTTGTGGAAACCTCACATGACCTTCTTCAAGATGCCCGTGGGAAACACAATGAACAAGTTCTTCCTCCACCTGTATTTGTGGAAATTTCACATGAACCTCTTTAAGATTCCCAAAACTCCTTGAAGGGTGAGTGGCAGGTACAAAAGCATGCTAAAAAGAAAGCAACAAGGAATAATAAACTCTTAAGTTTAAATGTTGGCAATATTATTCAGGAAGGTATCTATTATTCAAATGGAGAACAATTATGAAACCCTTCTAGGTCCTTTAGGAGGGCTGGCTTAAGACATAATGTTTAACATTATGATTTGGAATATTAAGAGAGTGGTGAACCCTTCCTCCCTTAATAGACTTAAATATCTTTGTAGGGTTCATAAAATTCTTATTTTTGCCATTTTGGAGCCTCTTGTTCATGTCATTAGACACAAGATTTTTAATAAATTTAAAGGCTTTCAGCCTCATTGCAATAGGAATAACAAGATTTGGGTTTTTTGGAAGCGCAAGATCACTTTATCTATTATTGAAGATGAGGAGCAATTTATTTTAAGTCATTTTTAGATGGAAAAATTTCATGGGTGGGGGACGTTTGTTTATGCCAGCTCTCTTTTCCCTGATAACTACTTCCATTGGATCAAACTTAAAATTTTGAGTGGTTTTATCTCTGAAAACTTATTTGTTGGAGGGGATTTTAACATGATTATGAAGCTGTCAAAGAAAAAGGTGGTGGCAGAGTTGATATTTCTCTTTTTAATCGCTTTTGTAATTCTATTGCAGGGGTGGGTCTGTTTGATCTTAGCTATTCTGGATCTCCTTTCACTTGGAGGAGAGGTTTTCTTCAAGAAAGGCTAGATCTTTTCTTGGCTAACTCAACTTTTCTTAATTACTTCCTAATTTCCAAAGTCCAACATTTAAGCTATGCTTCCACTGATCATAAACCCATTCTTCTCACTCTTGCTTTTATTGATAAGCCTATTATGTCTAGATTTAAAATTCTTAACATTTGATACTTTCTTAAGTACAATGCAATAGGTTTGAAATTATGATGGTGCTAGTATTGCTTGGTTTATACTTTGGAAATTGCATAAATAATTGGCTGCCCATCTCCATAAGTGGAACCACCAGATTTTTTGTAATGTTCATAATAAAGTTCTGGAGGCTCAAAAAGTGGTTGATCATTTGGAGATTCGGGATATCTGCACTCCTAAAATTATGGATTATATTGCCTATGCCCATTTGACTTTATTAGAAGCTATAAAGATGGAGGATACTTTACTTAAACAGAAAGCAAATGATCTTCATTTTACTGTTGGCAATAGACATACTAATTATTTCCATGACACTCTTAATCATAGAAGGAACATGAATTTCCTTCTAAAAATTAAGAATGCTTAGGGTCAAACCTTTACTGATTTGGGTGATATTGGGAATAGTGTCGTGCATTATTTCACGGATCTTTATCAATATAACCCTTTAATCAACCCAATTGACTCTAATGTTTTTGTTGATGAATTTGATTACATTAACTATCTTTATTTATCCCAAGTTCTATATGAACAGGAAATTCTTTTTACTTTCAAGTCCATAAGCTCTAACAAGTCCCCTGGACCCAATGGTTTTTCCTCTTCCTTTTATCTACTTGTTGGGACATCATAAAAAACGAGGTTGTTAATGCTATACAAAGTTTCTTTATGGGGTATGATCTTGACAAATATTTCAGCTCTGCTTTGATTGTTCTTATTCCTAAAGGAAATAAAAAAATTACTTGGGATAACTTTCGCCTTATATCTCTCACTATTGTCATCTCAAAGGTGTTGAGTAAGATTATTGTTAATAGGCTACAAACTCATCTCTCACGCTTTATATCTCCTCAATAATCAACTTTTATAAAAGGAAGAGAAATTACAGATAATATCTTACTTGCCTAATAATTGATTGAAGACCTTGATAGGAAATGCAGAGGGGGTAATATGGTTTTAAAACTTGATATCAAGAAAGCTTTTTATACTATCACTTAGGACTTCATTCTTAAGATTCTTCAAGCTAAAGGTTTCCAAAGAGAAATTTTCTTGCTCATTAAAAAGTTGTCAGTCAATAACCATTACAGTGTTCTTGTAAGTGGTCAATCTTATGGCTACTTTTCTGCTCATAGAGGTATCAAGCAAGGAGATCCTCTATCCCCTACCATCTTTATTATTGCTTTTGATTATCTCTCAAGGCTTTTAAACGATTTGCATCTAAATCATCCTCACTTTTAATATTCTCATAAATCACAAATTGTGATTAGCCACCTTGCTTATGCTGATGATGTTATATTATTCTCTAGTGCTAGTAAGCCTTCTATTAAAGCAACTATGACTCTACTCAAGGAATTTTAGGATGCTTCTAGCCTTCAATTTAACTTGGATAAATGCTCTATTTACTTTGGTAACAAGGTTAATCATAATATTGAAACTTGGGCCTCTGATTATACTGGTTGTAAAATTTTCAAGCTACCTCTGAAGTACTTTGGGGTGAACCTGCTAAGGGGGAGAAAGAAACAAACTCAAATGGATGAAGTTGTGGACAAAATTAAATCCAAAATCAATGATTGGAGAAATACTATTTTTGTCTAATGAAGGTAGGCTCACTCTTCTTAAAAGTGTCTTATGTAGCCTTCCTTTATATTCGATGCAGGTGCTTAAAATTTAAAAGAGCATCCAGAAAACTCTTGAGGTTCTTTTTAACAAGTTTCTTTGGAGAGGTAATAGATCTTCTAAGATTTGGGCTAACTGAAAGAAAAGTTGTAAGCCATGTGCTTCTGGGTGTCTTGGATTTAAAATTATTTAACATATTATTGAAATAAATATGTGCAAACTTTGGTACAAATTTAGACCTAGAGATTCCTTATGGTCTCAATATATTCATCATAAATACTGCACATATAGTCATCCTTCCACTGTCACTTGGAAAATGGGGATTCTAAAATTTGGAAGGCCATCACTCTTGCTCGTAATGTTGCTTCTCAATTCATTTTTTTAGGATGTGGGAGATGGGAAAATTTCTCTTGGGAATGATCATTGGGATACATCTCAATTTTTGAATTTGCCTCACTCTAACCGAGGACAATCTTCTTGTTTTAGACTGCTGGACTGATGGGAGCTAGAAGGTGTCTCCCTCTATTACTAATATCTAGATTAATGTTGATACCAAGGATGTCCCTATGTAGAAATTTCACTCAAGAGTTTCCATCACTAAAATGATTTACTCTCTTTTATGTAACTATCCTCAGTAGTTTTGGAGTAACTATATTTAGCACTAATTTCTCTCCCCTTCTATCTCTATCTTTCTTTGGAGATTATTTCATAATTTTCTCCCTCTATATGATATTCTTAAAATGAAGGGTTTGAGAATTGCTTCCTTTTGCTATATTTGTAAGAAAGAGGTTGAATCATCCACTCATCTTTTTTATGACTGTACATTTTCTAGAGATGTTTGGCATAGGCCGGGGTACTATTTTGGCATACGGTGGCCACCAACTTTGCGTCTTAAAAGTATCATTACCATTCAGAAACTTTCAGAGCAATATCAAAACAAACTTTCCTACTTTCCCATTACTGTTCTTTAGTTCATTTGGGTGGCTAGAAATAGCCATAAGTATGAAGTTTATCCTCATACGCCTAACACTATTGTTGCTTTTATTGTGGCTAACTTTCTCAAAGAGGCTAAAGCTGCTGGCGGTGCTTATATTTTACTTCATCCTAGCAATGGTAGGAGACCAATTTTGATAAATTGGAGACCTTTGATAAATTGGAGACCAACTTTTCATGGTTGGACCAAAGTAAATATTGATGGCAGCTTTAGTAGTGAAGCTGCAGGGATAGGAGGCTTGTTCCAAGAATTAAATGGGCGGTGCCTTATTTACTTTGCTTCCCCCTGCATTGCTTCTTCTCCTCTGGAAACCAAAACAATGGCTATTCTGGCAGCTATGCATGTGTCTACTTCTTTTGGCTTTTTAAATAGTGCTAGAAATTGATTCTCAACTTTTTTTTCACACTTTAACGGGTAAGATAAAACCCCTCTGGAATCTTATAATTTTGCTGAACCAGATCAATAATATGGTGGCCACTTCTCATATTACTATTCAATATACTTATATACAAAGAAAAGGTAACGCTCCTGCAGATTGGTTTGCTAAGAAAAAGCATCTTGGTATTATCATTGGAGACACTCCTCCACCCCCTCTTTATAATCAAATTCAAGGAGATATTTTGGATGCCGCCTTTTTACAGGCTTAGTGTGGATATGGTTTCTGGTTACTGGCATTGGATTATGGCTGACAGGTTTCTTGGCTGCTGGTTTTTTGGTTTATTCTTTATGAATGTTGGGGCTTTTTTGTTCCTATCATATTTCTGCTATATTACTTTTTTGCATAATTCTCTACATGTTTTTTTATATGGAGGCTATAGAAAGGGTTCCTTTAGGTTATTATTTGAGAAAGATTACCTTTTTTTTTATAAGGGATTAGCATTTGGCTTTTGGTTTCTGTGGGTGCTAGAGTTTTTTTGACAGTTTTCTTTGACCAAGATATACCCTTTACTATTACTTTATGTTCTTGAGCATTGGGAACCTTAGGATGGTGTTTCAGAGATTTTAGATGCTTTACTTTGCTTTAAGTAAGCTTATTTTATCTCTTTACTTTTGGTGCACTATGGGAAACTGTATGTTGTTCTTATTTAGCCTTGACAAGGTTACTATTGCCTTAAAAATATATCATGGTGGGGACACATTGAGTAGCTCTATTTCCATCTAGAAGCTTGGGAAGTCTCCTTTTTACTGTGTTTCATATAAGCAGTCATTTTGCCTCAATACAGGCTACACAATTTGGCCTTCTAAAGAGGTGCCTGTGGTGGCCTCTTTGTTGATGTTTGTTGGGCATTTATGAGGTGGTTCTGGCCTATTTAGTTTGTCCTAACCTCTGCTTTTTCTATTAACTGGTAGAGAAAGTTTTCATTTTTTAGATTTGGTATAATTTTAGGCTCTTTGCCTATACTCTGTATGATCACTGGCTGCACCCTTTACCACAGACCCCCCATAATTTTTGGAGGCCCATGGCTCCAATATTTTGAGTGTTATAATTTCCTCTTTGGTTGGAGGCCCATAGATCCTTTTACTTATTTTCCTTGCACTGCCTTTCAGAAATATGACTTCAATATCTTTTGGTTTCTGGGATGCCTCAATTTTTACATTCCCTACAACAGATATTCAACTTGGGTTTTACGGCTAACTACCTTATTGCTCTGCCATCAGGTTGCTTTTGAATTTCTAGACAGGTTTTTCTTACAGGTTTTGAGCTGCAGTTACCTTTCTTTTTTGATGCTCTTGACGCAGACTCCAGCCACTTTGCATGAAGAATTTTTGGCTGTATAACTCTCACATCTTTTGTTGTTCTGTATTTACATGTTTATATGTCGTATACTTATTTAGATTGGTATACATTTTGTTGGGATACATGTAATTTTGGAAATGAATTCTTTTTTACACTACATTTTCTCTTTTTTGTGTAGAGTTGTATTGCGGAAGGAGGAACCCCTAGGACTTCATGTACTTCTTTTTATTTTTAGCGGGGATCCTCTTTTCCTCGCTATTTTTGCAACCTCCTTTTATATTAACGCGTAAGGAGCCATGAGTTGCTTTTTTAATTAAATAATATATATAATATATGGCGATTGGAACAGGATTTGCTCTGTTAGGGTTTGGACACTAATGCCTCTTCCTGGAAGCACCGTGGAGCTTGGTGGAGGAGCTTGTTTCTACATCAAGGATTTTCCTGGTCTGTAGTGAAGTTTTGGTGTTCTCTTTTTCTTGGGACTTTCTCAGGCAACAGCATTTTGAATTTTAGTTACTGTTCAATTACTAACTTGATAAGCACAGTGAACTGGTTACTGTTTCATTGCTTTCATAGGTTGGTGTATTGTTCTTTGACCTTATTTGGTTGGTTTTTTCTTGATTATTAGCAGGTTTTCTGTTTACCAGCTAGTTGAAACCTTGGTGTTTTTGGATTTCCCTTTTACTAATTTGCTCACAAGCTGGTTTGGTTACTTGTTATTTCTTGGTTTCTGCTAATAACTTTATCAATGGCTTGTCCTATTGATGTTGAAACTAATGCCCAGTGGACTAAGGCTACATTTCTTGATGTAGTTGGAAGTAAGATTGAGATCCTTAAGTCATTTGAGCACTTGGTGTTCCCACAAAATCATCATGATGCTGCTGTTGGGAGGGGAGTTTGCCACTATGTCAATCCCTTAGGGGTGAAGGAGGGGGAACCTGACATTCTTTTTTCCACACAGGAGATCCAATCTCTTAATGATTCCATTAAATTTACTCTATTTGGCAAATTTCAATATGGTCATCCTAAGATGGATCATGTAAGGAAGTATTTTGATGAGTTAAAGCTTAATGACACTTGGAGGCTGTGTTTATTAGATGGCATGCATTTGTTAATTACTTTATTCACTGAGGAAGATTATGGTAGAGTTTTTGCTAAATAGACTTTGATTATTAATGGGGTCCATATGAAATTTTTGAACTGGACACCTGAGTTTGATCCTAATAAGGAACCCCCAATTGTTCCTATGTGGTTTAAATTCCTCAACCTCCCAATTTAGTACTATCGACAGAATGTTCTCTTTGGTATCAGTAGAGTACTTGGTTGTCCTTTGAATGATACTCCAACTTATAATATGACAAGGCCTGCAGGGGCTAAAGTCCTTGTAGAAAGGGATATAACACTCCCAGATATTGAGAGGGTTTGGATTGGAACAGAAGACGATGGTTTTTCGCAGAGGATTGTGGTGGAGCAAAAACCCATCTATTGTCCTCACTGTAGAATGTTTGGCCATAACTTGGAGAAGTTCTATAGACTTCATCCTCCTTAAAAAAAAAGACCTCAGTGGACAAGGCATCTGCTCCAGGGCAAATTGAGGAAGCAGAACAAGAAGGGGTCAGAAGATCAAGTGATGTAGCTTTAGAAGCTGATGCTAATGCTACTCATAAGATGAATGACTTGCCTAATATTAGAGCTGTAGCTCAGTTGGAAAGCAATGTTAATGACAGTTCTGCTGAAAAAGACAAATAGAGAATGCTGCAAAAGATGACAGTTTATTGGATATTATTCCACATAGGGTTGATGATCCTACAATCATTACTCTTACAAATGTATTAACTAATGAATGGAAAGTTCAGAGCAGCAATAGGAATAAGAAATGCAGGTTGGAAGTTAAACAACCTTTGGATGGGCCTTCCAGTGTTCATGTGGAACCCCATCATAGGACTCGAGGGAAGGGGTGAACCTCTTTTCAATGATCAATTTCCAATTTTGGAACATAAGAGGAGTGGCTCACCCCTCCTCATTAAATAGATTGAAATATCTCATTAGAACTCATAAGATTTGGTGCTTTGCACTTCTTGAGGCAATGGTTGCAAAATATCCTCAAAATATTACCAAAATTTTTTTTAAGTTCACTCACTATGTTAAGTTCTTACATATCCAATTTTCTATTGGAGCACAAGTGGGATATGCTACCTTCATCTATGCCAGCTGTTTGGCTAGCCATCAACAGACATTATGACAAGTCCTAATAAATCTAGGGTAGTCAATAAAGATTTTTGTTGTGTTTTGGGGGGGGGGGGGGGGGGACTTTATTTGAATTACTTCCCCCACTGAAAAAAGGGGGGGAAATGCCCCTTTGCCTTCTACAACGGCCAGGTTTAACAATTTTATCCCTAGTGCTGGTCTCTTTGATCTGGGATTTCAAGGGCCAAAATTCACTTGGAGGAGGGGTACTATGTGCGAGAGATTAGACATATTGCTTGGTAATATTCATTGGTTTCAAACCTTCTCTTATATTATATTCACACATCTTTCTATGAGTGGATAAGATCATAGACCAATTCTTTATTTTATACAGAATTCTGTCAGACCTGCCAGTATTCCATTGAGATTTCAGAATATGTGGAATTTACATCCTGAATTTCTTCATGAAATTGGTAAAGTTTGGGTTACTGAAACTGATTGCAATCGTTGGATTGGGCTTTAGAAACTACAAAAGAAGACAACTTTGCACCTTTGAAGATGGAATTGGGAGAGGTTTGATAATGTAAATGATAATCTTATAGCTGCTCAAGAGGAGGTCTACAGGTTAGAAGAGGGGCTTCAAAGGGGAATGAATATTGAATTTGAGGTGCATCAACCTCATGAGAAGCTTCTTTCACATATTAACTACCCGGAGAGCTTTTTAAAGTAGAAGGCAACTATTTCTAAGTTCACTGATGGTGACAGAAATACCAGATTTTATCATGCTTTTATTAATTAAAGGAGAAAATGCAATATGATCCTAAATATCACCAATTTTATTTGTTAGAAGCTTACCATTGATGAAGATATAACTCAAGATGTTGTTCATTATTTTAAAAATCTCTATACAAGCAGGCATACTGACAAAATCCCCATTGAGACTGATTTACTTTCTGATTGCCAAGAGTATGTTCAAGGTTTAAATTTGACCAATACTACCTTGGAGGAAGAGATTAAGCTTGCTTTAAATTCCATTGATGGGCAGAAGGTTGCTGGGCCAGATGGGTTTACTTCAACATTTTGCAAAGCTACTTGGGATAAGTCTAGCAAGGATATTTTTCAAGCTGTTCAGAATTTCTTTAATAGACTGGACCCCCCTAGATACTTCAGTGCTTCCACTATCACTTTGATACCAAAGAATCAGAATAGAAAAAGCTGGGGGGATTATAGGCAAATCAGCTTATCTAATGTGATATCAAAACTGATTAGCAAAATTATTGTTTTCAAGCTTCAACCACATCTCAATAATGTTACTAGTGAAAATTAGGTAGCATTTGTTAAAGGAAGAAATATCACAGATAATATCTTACTAGCCCAGGAACTATTATTGGACTTAAACAAGAAATGTAGAGGGGGAAATGCCATTTTAAAACTTGATATAAGAAAGGCTTATGATACAATCAATTGGGATTTCATTCTGGAGACTAACTGCTAGAGGCTTTAATGGGGATTTTATTAATATGATTAAAAGATGGCTGAAGATGCTCATTTGGTATTGGTTAATGGCAAAAGCCGTGGATTTTTTATTGCTTCCAGAGGAATTAAACTAGGAGACCCCTTGTCTCTTACCATATTCAACTTAGCTTTAGATTACTTATCAAGAATGTTGAATAAGCTGCTTATTGCTTCACCTTCCTTGGTCTATCATCACAGATCCAACATCATCATAAGACATTTAGTTTATGTTGATGACATTATAATTTTCTCTAATGCATCCAAAAATGCTGTCAGGAGATTGTATAAAGGGCTTCTGCATTTTCAGCGAGCATCAGGTATGGACCTTAATCAACAGAAATGTCAATTTCTTATTAGTGCTAACTCTACTCCTTAGATCAAACACTGGATATCAGATTACACTGGATTTAATTTTGCAACTCTTCCCATTAAGTATCTTGGTGTTCAGGTAATTAAAGGCAAATCTAAACAAACTCAATTTCATGAAGTTATTGACCAAATCAAGGCTCATCTTGATTGCTGGACAAATTTGATTGCTGGACAAATTCTTTCTTATCAAATGGAGGGAGGATTACTCTCTTGAGGAGCATTTTGACTACCATGTCTTCCTATGTCCTTCAAATTTTTACTATGCAGAAGGGTACACAAGTGTTAATCGGTAGAATTTTCAACAAATTCCTTTGGTCTGGACAAAGAAAAAAGTACCACTGGCTTCCTTGGCAGAAGGTGTGCAAACCCTTGATGGCTGGAGGTTTGGGCTTTAAATACTTTCAACAGCTAAGATTTATTAACCTCTGTAAGTTGTGGATCAAATTTAGGGCCCATGATAGCCTTTGGGCAAAATTTATGATGGGAAAATATTGCAGGTTTATGGATCCCACTCTGGTAACTATGAAATTGGGAGATTCCAGACTTTGGTCCAAGATGCTGACCATAAAAAATCAAGCTGAAGATTTGTTTATGTGGGAGCTGGGAGAAGGGCAAGTAAACTTTTGGTTGGATTAGTGGGTGAGCAATGGAGAGAAGCTTGACTGTAATATCCCCAACTCCACTTATCACACTAAAGTCAAGGATTATCTGGTCTTAAGAACAATGAAATTGTTGGATGATTAATACTTTCTTGTCCAGTGAGCAGGTTAGATGGGTTAAGGACACTCCTTTCTTACCTAATCATAAAGTCAAAATTATTACTAAACAAGACAACCCTCAAAAACTGGCTACCTATATTTATCAACACTTCTTCCACTAGAATCAGGTGGCTTGGGGTAAAGTCATATGGGGGAAGCTCCTATCTCCCTCTATGTCATTCTTTCATTGGAGACTTTGGAACCCACTGCTTCTTACTGATGATATCTTAAAGATGAAGGGGTTGAGAGGGCCTTGCATCTTCCATTTGTGTAATGTTGCTGAGGAATCATTAAAACACCTTTTTTTCACTTGTGACTTTTCTCAAAGAATCTGGTCAGGACTACTTAAACACCACAAAATTGACACTTTTAACTTAAGTTGGTTTAAGTTCACTAGCTGCTAGGAGGATTGGTGCAATGATAATCTACTCGTGATTCCTTGTCTTGTTGCTTGGTTTCTATGGATGTGCAGAAATTAAGTGAAGTTTGAGGGGCATTTCTCTGGGGCAAATTCTGTGATCTTTAATTGCACTTCTTATATGCAGAAGATTATTTAGTACCATCATTTCCCAAATGTTTTAAAAAATTGGAAGCCTAGCAGGAAAAATCATAATGTCAACCCCAGCTTAGTTTTTTGGCATCCCCCTAAGCATGACTGGTTGAAGGTAAATACAGATGGCAGCTTTTCCAAAGGTAATGCTGGTGTTAGGGAGTCTTTAGAAATGCACATGGCAAATGTATACTCTACTTTACTGCTCCTACATTGGCTCTTGATGCTTTGGAAAAAAAATTCAGAACAATTTACTAGGCTATCAGAATTGCACAGCATTATCATTTAGGCCCTTTAATTGTAGAAACTGATTCTAGTGTTTGCATCAAATATTTGTTGAAGGAAGAATCTCCTCCTTGGAATTTGCTCAAATGGAATATCCAACTGAAGACACTTTTAAACTATTGTAGGGTGGAATTTAAACACATCTCTAGGGAGGTGTTGACCTCACTTTTGGTTGAGGTCTAGAAACTTCTTCAGTAGCCTAGGTCTAGCCATAGGACTTTCCTATTGACTAATCTTAGAAAAATAGAAAAGGTACCCTCACTATTAGAAATTCAAAGCCTTTCTCTTTACTCAACTTGAAGTTTCACATATTGATCTTAACCACTAGCATTTAGTAGGTATAATCATTATAAGAGAATTCAAGAAGAGTCCCTATAGGATTACTTGGCTTTAGAATTGACCCTGGGTGTTGACTTGGAACTAGGGTACACCATATATTCACAATACATTAATCCATGGTTCATTTAGAATGGATATCTATCCAATTCTATGTGAAATGCCTAACTTGGTCTTTTGCCCCTAGGCACCTCCAAATTACCTAACTACCCTTGGGACCCAAATTTGGCCAAAATTCACAAATTTTGCCAAAATACCTAAAATTGATCAAAACTCATTCCAAACACTTTGAATACATCAAAATTTGCCAAAACTGACAAAAATGGCCAAATTACCAAAATGCCCCTCCATGACCCAAAATCCAAAAA
>NW_018165501.1:120202-120524 GCF_001263595.1 Phalaenopsis equestris
AAAAAACTTCGGTGACTTCCCAAGCTATCCTATTATTTGGCTTCAATTTAGGAGAAGTCATTTAGATGTTTCATCCTGCAATTTTTATTTACTAGGATTTACATTTGTGTGAAGCAATCAGCACAAATAACCTTAAAGATGTGAGGATTTAGGTCATAACGAATAACAACCTCGGAATCCTAAGGCAAGTTTAGGGCTTAAATTGTACAACCGAATTATACAACTCCCTAAAAGATGTATTTGAGGATTTATGTTGCACTAGGCAAACGACCTCTAGTTCCTACGGCTTTGTTGTTTAAAGCTAAGGAAGGATGTGTTGTTG
>NW_018165501.1:128108-128639 GCF_001263595.1 Phalaenopsis equestris
ATAAACATCATACAAAATACAACTTCAACTAAATTAATATGTCTCTATTGGAAGATCGGGAACCTCTCGGAGGAGGTAACCTACGGTTGCTAACGAGGTTTTTCCACGGTCTAAATGAAATTATGGAACTCATTAAGTTGAGTTTAGTAAATTCATTTGGACTAAGTGATTCCAAGAGAAAATAGTGGTGCCGGGACGACGGAACCGTGGGATCTTGACCGGTGTCGCTTTAATCAACTTTAATATGCCCATAATAAAATTTAAAGAACTTTAACCATAGGGTCACTTGATTTGACATTATAACTAAATAACTTAAAAAACTTGAACTCAGCTACAACGAGGAGCTTGGGGCTTACATGGTGGCAGCCCGGCCATCTTCAACAGCAAGAGGATCTACATTCCTTAGCTTTAAAACAATAAAGCCATAGGAATTTGAGGTTGTTTGCCTAGTGCAACATAAATCCTCAAACACATCTTGTAGGCATTTGTACAATCCTATTGTACAATCTAAGCCCTAAACTTGCCTTAGGA
>NW_018165501.1:129069-130401 GCF_001263595.1 Phalaenopsis equestris
GGGATAGATACAGGATTTGAGGTAAAGCGCTCTTTCATTTAAACTATGAAAATTATGGGGTCAGTTTGACTTCATCTTTTTCAAAACTAAATTTTTTTAAAAAAATGTCCTTCCGAAGCGGGCAACGGGATTTCAATTCCGATGACCGACAACTTCTTATGGACAAAACCCACACCAAAATATAGTGCCGACAGGAGGTCAACGGCATTGCCCATTGGCTGGCTTCCTTGGGAAAGAACACATAACATATTTCTATTGGGATTGATCCTCCCTCACATTTATCCCTTATATTTAATGGAGATAATATGGCTATCTCTTACATCACTATGTAATTATTTTGTAATTATATATATATATATATATATATATATATATGTATAGAGTGAATGAGTTGCTATTGACACCTCTAATTTAATTTTCTCTTCATACACTCTATTCGTTGGGTGTGATTCCCAAATATTTTTAGATTCAACAAGTGAGTGCACCTTTTTGCTTGAGCCATCTTAATAGGTTGAGTAGTCCCTAACTTAGCCAAATGAACTTAAGAGCCTCGTACTTTGATTTTTTTTTCTTGACAATTTTATCTTATATCGTCATTATTTCTAAATTCAGTTAGCCACACAAGCACACACACACAGACATATATATTGGTAGAAGGAGCATTATTCGGCTCCCTGCATGTTGAACATAAAAAGAAGTACAGAAAATATAGGTTGGGAGAGCCCCTAGTCTTAAAATCAAAAAATACAACAATACTCACTCTAAGGGGATAAACCAAGCACTAAGTAAAACATTGTATGTACCCCCCAGAAAAAAATTAATCTCTACGGTGAAGATATGGAATGGATAAGGTGCCCTCATGTAGTAGGAGAGCTAACTGATTAGGAGGTATAGTCCCTACAACAATCTCTTCAGTTTCCTTCCCCCTAACTGCCAAACTGTGTGCTGGAGTGTTTCCTTCTCTAAGAATGTGATGGAAATGCACATCAACCTTAATCAACAATCTTTTAATATTATTGTGCCACCAAACAAGGTTCCATGGAGCAGTTACAACATTTTTTAGAATTCTGATGCAGCTACTGGAATCAGATTCAATCACCAATTTAGAGATGTTACATTCCTTGGAAAGGTAGATAGCCTAGAAGATGGCTATCATTTCAGTTTCAAGTGCATCATTAGCCCAAGTAGGAGATGAAAAGTAAAAAATGCACTTTCCTTGATAGTTCCTAATAACTCCTCCCACACCAGCAGCTTCCTTAGAGAAACTTCCATCAGTATTAGCCTTCAGCCATCCCTTAAGTGGGGGGGGGGGCCAAAGGACCAAAGTAGGCT
>NW_018165501.1:130411-169857 GCF_001263595.1 Phalaenopsis equestris
CAAAGTAGGCTTGCTTATCTTCATATTAATACCACTGGGCATCCAAATCTGGAAAATATTGGGAAACTTCTGATGCATTATAATCTTTTGCAGATACGAAGTACAATTTAAAACCACTGCCTTATCAAAAGGTCTCATATTTTCATACTTAACTTGATTTCTGCACATCCAAATGAACCAGGAAACAACACAAGGAATGATTATCATTATAGCTTCCAGCCACTCCTTCCAGCATACCAAAAATTTCTGCCAACTTACTTACAGAGAATCAATGCTGAGCTGAGAGCTGATTCAATGCTGAGCTGATTCAACAGACCAGACCAAACCCTTTGGGAGAAACTACAGGAGAAAAATAAATGCTCCAGACTTTCTTCATCCTTACTACACAACCAGCAGGAAAAGTGACCTCTGATCCCTTTCAATTTCAAAATATCATCACAAGGTAGGAAAAATTTCCACAGCCTCCAACAAAAAAAGGACATTGAAGGTGTTCAATATTAAAAACTCCATAAGGGTAAACTGTTGAAATAGTGAATGACCCTGACCACCTAGACTTAAGTTTTTCAAAGAATAATTTCAATCTTATATCATATAGTAAAACCTCCTGTCCAGGCTCAAATTCTTTTTTTATTATCTTTTGATCATGTCATTCTTTCATTTTCTTTCATATATCCTAACATTATCATAAGATTCATTCCTAATTTATTCAAGCTCATTTAGTTGTAACAATATTTTCTCACTAGAATCTCTTAAGTTAAATTAAACTTCTTAATAGCCCAATAAGTTTTATGCTCCAATTCTACTGGTAAGTGATAAGTTTTTCCAAAAATTAATCTATATGGGTACATTCCTATATGTGTTTTATAAGCTGTCCTGTAAGCCCATAATGCAATATATAATCTAGAAGACCAATCAATTTTATTAGGATTTACAGTTTTTTTCAAAATTCTTTTAATTTCACGATTACATACTTCTGCTATACCACTAGTTTAGGGATGATAAGCAGTTGAAATCCTATGAATAATATCATACTTTTCAACAAATTTTTCAATTCTTTTATTCTTAAAATAAGATCCTCCATCACTAATGATTACTTTCGGCGTTCCGTATCTTTTAAAAATATTTTTGATTAAAAATTTTGAAACACTCCAAGCATCACATCGAGGTAAAGTTATTGCTTCAATCTATTTTGATACACAGTCTACTGCAACTAATATATATATATATATATATATATATATATCCAAATGAATGTATAAATGGTCCCATAAAATCCAATCTCCAAACATAAAAAATTTCAACTTGCAAAGTAAAATTTTTTTAGGGTTTGATGACCATTTCTATCAATTCCAAAATGACCCCTAAATTTAGAATCATGACTTTTTTAAATGATTTATTTAATTTCTTTATAAGGCACAAATCTCCGCATAACTAAATCTTTACATTGCTTGTATAAATTTTGGTCATCCCAAGTAAAATATTGCATCATGAATAAATTTCATCTTTTGTAGCTTTGTCAACCCATATGGGGAAACACCACTAATAATGTAGTTCACAATATCAGCATACCATGGTATTTCCAATTCCTTAACAATATATAGTTGTTCATCCAAAAAACTTTCATTGATTTCTCTTTCAAGATCAAATTTTTCTTCCTTTTCCAGCCTACATAAATGATTAGCTATTTGATTATCAAATTCTTTCCTATCTACTACCACAAAATCAATATCTTGCATCAGAAGTACCGATCTAATTAATCTTAGTTTCACATCATTCTTTTGCATCAAATATTTTATAGTAGAATTGTCTGTATGCACAACACATTTGGCTTTAATCAAATATGTCCTAAACTTATCAAAATCATAAATAATTGCTAATAACTCTTTTTTAGTAGTGGTATAATTAATTTGAGCATCATTTAGTTTTATTAGCATATCATATACATTTAAAAGTTTTATCATATCTCTGCCAAAAAATAACTCCAACTGTATAATCACTTGCATCACTGCATCACACAATAGCTCAAATGGTTTCTCCCAATCAAGTGAAACAATTATAGGAGCGGTGATTAATTTTTTCTTTAATGTTTCAAAGCCATTAAGGCACGCTTGATTAAAATCAAATTTTATATCTTTTTCCAAAAGTTGGTATAAAGGCTTTATAATTTTTTAAAAATCATTTATATAATGCATGTAAAAACCAACATGTTCTAAAATACTTTTAGCTCCTCTTACAGTAGTAGGTGGAGGTAGGTTAGCCATAACTTGAATTTTTGTCAAATCTACTTCCATGTCATTTTCTGAAATTTTATGCCCAAGTAAAATTCCTCTTGCATCCATGAATTGAGATTTTTCTTAGTTTAATAATAAATTCCTCTTGCATCCAAGAATTGACATTCTCCAAATGGTTTAGATGTATTTCAAATGAAGTTACAAACACAGAAAAATCAATCATAAAGACTTTTATCCCTCCATCAAATAAATCACTAAAAATTGACATCACATATCTATGAAATATTGCAAGTACATTACATAAACCAAATAACATTTGTCGAAAAGCAAAAGTACCATATGGACTAGTAAATTTTGTCTTACTCGATCCTTAAGAGTAATAAGAATTTTTTGATAGCCGGTATATCCATCTAAAATGTAATAATATTTGTGCTCAGTAAGCCTATCCAACATTTGGTCCAAAAAGGGTAAAAGAAAGTGTTCTTTCCTGGTGGCTGAATTTAATTTTCTATAATCAATGCAGATTCGTCATCCAGTGACTGATCTTGTTGGTATTATTCATTTTTCTCATTTCTCACAACAGTCACAACCCCTTTCGTAGGAACATAATGAATTGGACTTACTCAATAACTATCTAAAATAGGGTATATTATTCCAGCATCTAACCATTTTAAAGTTTCTTTCTTAATAATTTCTTTCATCTTAAGGTTTAATCTCCTTTGAGGATTAGCTTTTAGTTCATTATGTTCTTCCAATAAATTTCTATTTATACAAATCGAAGGGCTGATTTTTTTGATATCAGCTAACATCTATCTAAAGCTTTCTTTTATCTTCTTAAGGTTTCCAACAAGTTTTGTTCTTGTGCTTCAGTTAATTCTTAGGATATGATAACAGGTAAAGTAGATAAATATCCTACAAAGGCATAATTTAAATGTGTAGGAAGTGTTTTCATTTTTAGTTTAGGAGGTTTCACAATCGAAGAAACTAATTTTTTGTTATTATCTATAGGAACCAACAAATTCAAATTGTTCCTGAACATAATCCAATTCTTCATTACTTACTTCTATCAATTCTTCTTCATTACTTACTTCTATAGATTTATCTTGAATTATATCCTCATCTTCATACTCTAAAAGTTCTTCTTCAGTTTTCTTTTCAAATTTATCGGTGAAATATTCATTACTTAAATAATCATTAGTATCCATTCTTTAGCATCATCATCTCTTCCTTCTGCTGGGTATCTCGTTGATTTTGCAATATTAAATGGAACTTCTTGATCAATGGCTCTCATTGTTAACTCTCCTTTTTGTAAATCTATCAAAGCCCTTCCAATGGCAAGAAATTATCTGTCTAAAATGATAGGAATTCCTTTATCTTCCTCCATATCTAACATAATAAAATCCACAAGAAAGATAAGGTTATCAACCTTTAACAAAACATCTGACGTCTAGGCACCAGTTCACTTTATGCTCCTTTGCTTCATTTTACCCTATTTTGCTCCATTTTTGCTCATTTTTCTCCAAAGATCCATCTCTTGTATCTAAAACTAAAAACATGAAAAATACCTTCCATTAAAGTGCAATATCATAAAAAATGAGCATAAAGTGTATAAGAAAAATAACACATTTTCAGGCATGTCAAAATCCCTCAAACTTCAATGTTACTTGTCCTCAAGTAACTCGCGTATTTTTTAACCATATGCTTTAACTTGTGGTAGTGTGTTCCATTAAAAATTCCTATAGTTTCGCCCCATAAATGAAATAGTATAATTAAAAAAAACTCAATAACTAAGGTTAGAAGTGGGTTATAAGAATATCTAGTAATAAAGTTAGGAATTTTGATTTTCATTTCATTTTAAAAATGATTGTAATTTTTCAGACTTAGTTATCCTAAAAGAATTAAAATATTAAATTATATGAGAACTCTATTAGTAAATATTTGACTAATACATTTATAATTGTTATTAAGCTCAGAATTGTAATTAAGTTTCTTCCCTCAAGATGATTCAAGTGAAGCCAATTTTAAATTAAGTTTCTTCCCTTAAGATAACACCACATACCATAGGCTATTTTAAAATAATTTTAGAACTTAGTCTACTGAGGAGAAATAAAGCATAGTTTTTAAAAATTTCTCTCCCTCCCCCAAACTTGAATTTTTAATTAATTTAAAACATTTAATACAAAAATCTAGGCAAAAAGAAAATTTTTCTGATTTAGTTTCTATCAAGAGTTCTAAGCATGAAAAGAATACAAGTATAAATAGTAAAGACAAGTGTGTAACAGAATTAATTCTCAATTAAACATGTTAGAACATGAATATTTTCTAAGTAAAGGACTACTCTATCACACACACACACACACACACACACACACACACACACACACACACACACACACACACACACACACACAACACACACACACACAGATATATATATATATATATGGAAAAAGGAGAAGCTCATGGCTTCCTACATGTTAATATAGAAGAGAAATACCAATAAAAGTGGGGAAGGAGGAACCCCATCTAACAAGTAAGCAAAACAACATTAAGAGTTTGTGGGTTCCACTTCCACATTACAACTCCACACAAAAGGAAAAGAAAGTCAAATTGTAGAGTAATCCAAAAAAACAAGTGAACCATAAGAAAAAATCCAAGTAGGAGATAAAACCCAAACTGAGCCTGGAAAAAAGAATAAGCATCTAAATCCTGGATGTGTTGGGGGCAGCAATTATGAAGTGAGGGACATCAAGAAGGTCCCTATAAAGTAGAAAAAAGAGTGTGTGTGGGGGGTGGGGGGAGCAGAAACTGAGACTGAGTTAGAGCATAGCCCAAATCTAGGAAGCCAATTTGCTGGTTTGTTTCCTTCCCTATAATTAAAATTAATGTTAACATTGAGATGAAAATTAAGTAATCTAATCTTCTAAATCCATTGTGTATGACGGCAGGGGGACTACTCCTCAAGCTCCAGTAATCTAATCAGCACCGTTGAGTCCACCTTAACCCATAGTTGTAACCAATTAGCCTTAACAACAAAGATCATGGCCCAAAAGACTGCTATAAGCTCAACCTCAAGTGCATCGGTAGCCAAAATTGGGGCATGAAAAATATAAAAGACACTGACTAAAGTGGTTCCTATAATCCCTCCCACACCAGCACCCAGATCAGTAAAGCTACCATCAGTGTTTACTTTAACAGTAAGAGGTTCTGGAGGTCTCCAATACACTTTACAATTTAGGGGAGATGCCACTCTCTCAGTGTGATTGGAAATAAAGATATTAGGAAATTTTTTATATTTGATCATTTTGTAGAGGAAAGAGACACAATTTCTTACCACCAGAGCAACCTTTAAAGGTTTGCCATCGAATTTAGCATGGTTCCTGGACATCCATAAGAATCAGGACACTAGGAAGGGGATATAATCATAGTTTTTAATTTTCTAGCTATGTCAGCAGGCATGGAAGTTAATCCAGTGAAAGCTGAATCTAATCAAAGTCAGATGCTTGAAAGTTCAATCCAGACATCCTAAGAAAATTTACATTCAAATAAAATGTGAGGAATAGTTTCATCCTTCTGCAAGCACAACCAACATCTAGAGGGGCCCTTCAGACCATATAGCTTAAGGATGTCATCAGTTGGCAGTAATTTGTGGAAAGTTCTGCAGTAGAAAAAAAAAATTTAAGGGGATTAAAACTTATTCCAGATGTCTTCCCCAAAAGGCACCTGATCCCAACAGAAAATTTTAGAATAGATGGCTTTGGTGAGACTTTGGTTGGTATAAGCTCGCCAAATGATTTTGTCTGGTCTACTTCTGTCATAATGAATCTTAGAGATATGAGTGGCAGAAGAGTACTGGAAGAGGGTATACAGTTTAGGAGGGGACCAATTGTTACCCTCCCAACAATCAGCTACTTTAATTTGTGGGTTAGGATAAGAAGAAGAGGATGTTAGCCACTCCTTAAAACAACAATGGTCTAGCCAAAAGTTAACCTCTCCTTTTCCCAAGTCCCAAAAGAAGAACTCCTCTGCAATATGTATGTCTTTGAGCATGTTGACCCATATTTTGGAATCCCCCAGTTTTCTAACAGTAAGGGAAGGATGTTGATCTCTACAAAACATCCTTATCATAAATTTAGCCCACAAAGAGGATTGGGCTATGAACTTGATCCAAATCTTACACAAATTAACTTGATGGAGATGTTGGAGCCCTTTAAAACCAATACCCCCAGCCAAAGTAGGTTTGGCTACCTTTTAGCATGAAGCCCAATGGAGTTGCTGTCTTTGACCACACCATAAAAACCTATTAAAAGCCCTCTCTAGTTGTAGTTGAGTAATTTTCTTCAGATTAGCCATCTGCAGGATGTATGAAGAGAAGGTTGTGAGAATACTTTTATGCAAGGTAATTCTTCCTCCATTGGAACGAAATGACTGCATCCAACCTGAAGGATAGGAGGTGATTTTATTAAGAACCTCATCAAACTGAATCTGCTTGGATCTGCTAGTAATAAGAAGAACTCCAAGGTATTTGATAGGGAGTTGAGAACTAGAGAACCCAGTATAGTTGGATATCCACTGCTTACAGTTGGGGGAATATCTTTTATTTAAAATCAACTGGCACTTATCTGGATTAAAAATCATCCCAGAGTGAGACTGGAAAACCTGTAGGCATTGGTACACTTTTTTAACTGCATTCTGTTGGGCACTAGAAGACACCATGATCTCATCAACATATAGCAGGTGTGAAATGACCATGTTTGCTCTGTGATGGTACCTAGAGTAACTCTGGGCTAGTAGAGTCTTATCAAGAATTTTGGACAGATAATTAATGGAAAGTATAAAAAAATTAAGTAAGAGTGGATCTCCTTACCTCAGCCCTCTAATAGTAGTAAAAGTTCCTCTAGCTTGCCCTTAATAAGAATAGAGTGCTCATTGTTTACCAGCCATCTGTGACTAAGGGTGCAAAATTCATGTTGAAAACCTCTAGCAGAACGAATTTCCAGAATGAACTCCAAGTTTATAATATCATATGCCTTTTTAATATTCAATTTGTAAATAAGATTTCCTCACCTACATATCTTATCCAGATCCAGTAACAGCACCTGTGCAAGCAATACATTATCAGTAATAGATCTACCCTTAACAAATGCAGTCTTATTAGGACTGATTAGCTTACCAAGATGAGGTTAGAGTTTACTCACAATAACTTTACTAATGATTTTTTTTATCACTGATGTGAGGCAAATAAGCATGAAGTTGTCCAAATTTTAGTATATATTAGATTTTGGCACAAGAACAAAGTTATGTAATTGAAATAGTTAGGGAGGTTATGGCCTTGAAAGAAACTATTAATAGCAACAAGGACATCCATTTTGATGATGTCCCAATAATTTTTGTAAAAATCAGCAGTGAAACCATCAAACCTTGTAGTTTTTGACTTATCAATAGAATTTAAGGCCATCCAAATTTCCTTTTCAGTAGGGGATCAGTGAGCACAAGGTTTCTGGTATATGTTAACTCTTCAGAGAAGTAATTACTATCAATAGAGGGTCTGCTAGCAGGGACTTGGTAAAGAAGCTGATTATATTAGGAGACTGCATCCCTGGCAATTGCAGAATTATCATGGAGCCAAATCCCCTCAGTAGTCTGGATAAAGTGAATAGTATTGCACATCCTTCTGTATTTAATATAATCATGATAAAACTTAGTGTTTCTGTCTCCATCAGTAATATGTTAATGGAGGCCTTTTATTTTAGAAATTGCCCTTAATTTTCAATGGCTATAAGAAATATATTTTATGCAGTTAGAAGAGTCTTTTCCTCTGCAGAGCCATTTTAAACCTCAAGTTCTAACTTCTCCACTTCTTTCTCTGCAGTATTCATAGCAATGAGCAAATTTCCAAATGCATCCCAACTCCACTTTTTAAGGGCTCTACCAAATCTTATCTACAAAAGGCTAAGTTTTACCAGAGGCTCAGGGTGGTGCACCTTTCCAATTGTTGGAGACAACATTAAGAAAAGAGGGGTGGGTGGACCACATATTGAGGTGTCTGAATGGGGGAGACTGCTCATAATTTAAAGAAGAAGTTATAAAGATCAGTAAAGATGATCAGAGCTAGCAAGGCTTATATGAGTAACAAAAATAAGGAGGAAATCAGAAAACCAATGGTCATTCTCCAAAACTCTATATAATATTTCCCAAATATGTCCCCTCTTCTAAGTAAAAGCAGGACCCTTGAAGCCCAAGTCAAACAGCCCTGCCAGATGAATGTTGTCACTAAAAAGGTTCATTTTGGAGAGGTTCGGGACCCTAGCCCCAGATTTCTCAACAGATGAAGTAATACAGTTGAAGTTCCCCCCACCAGCCATGAGGAGTGCATATGTTCACTAATATTTTGGAGGCAAGACCAAAGTTCCCTTCTTTCATCCTTGTTCCATTCTGCATATATAAATGAGGCAAAACTCAAATGTCCGTTGATCTGAAAGAATAGGTTTACAAATTGCTGTTGGTTCACCTGAATATTTTAAGTGATCTCATTTTTACAGAAAATCCAAATTTTATTGTTAATATTTGCATAGCATGAAAACCCAAGAAACTATTTAATGAGTCTCTGAGGATAATTATGAACCATAGGTTCAAAAATAGCAATACACCAAAGTTTATATTTTTTATTAAGGTGTAAAGAGGGTGAGCAATTCCCCTACTTTTCCAACATGGAAGGTTAATCATTTTGTGGAAGAGGATGGAAAGAGGGCTATGATTTGGATCTAGTTCTTCCTATATAGGGCTTAGATGGGGAACCAGTCTTCATATTAGTAAATCCTCCTTACACCAGTGAAGCTGACCCTTTTTGAAGTTTCTACACTTCTGTCACCTGTTTTTTTTTCTTCCTTGCTGTGTGAATTTTCCAGTCCTCTTCCAACGTTTGTTGCATAGCAACAATTTTAGTATCATCGGAACATCAAATAGTTTGTTAATAGTAGTAGAAGGAAAGGTCACTTCCTCACAGCCAATAGGAAGTGGGCATTATAAGATGGAGGAGTGACTAGAATCACTTCATTTATTTCTTTCCTAACTATCATCCTAGGAGAGTCTGATGATGGGACAGTAGAAAAAGAAGGGGTGTCATTCAAAATCCCCCTAGACTCCCCAGGGGGTACTTGGGCAATCATAGGAGGAAACCCTTCTACAGGAAGGTTGGACATCTGCTCAGCATTGATAGTGGCAGCCTCCTTAAGATTATTATTAGAGTTTCTTTTAGATCGGGGGTGGAGACTGCAACATTTGTCCACAATATGTCCAAATATTTTACAATGTTGGCAAAAGTAAGGACTTTTCTCAAGCACATTTGACCTATCTAAACCCTTTTCAGCTCTAGGAGGATAATGTCCCTCTCAATGAAAACTCTAGCAATTACAAGTCTGACTGTGTTGTATGTGGGGGTATCCACCTTTAAAGGTGCTAATATTGCATGACCAATTTTAAATATAGCATTCAAATTAAAGAAAGGAAGAGGGAGATGATCCCTGGATACTGCTAATATGCAAAGTACAAAAATATTCAGATTATATTTCACTTATATTTCCTTACTTTGCTACAAAACAAAAAACTTGATCGTGAAGAAAAAAAGAGTTTAACTTTTAATTTATATATATTGGGATACTGCACAAGTATACGTATTTTTATCAAGTAATATATGACTTTTTGATTAAGACCTGAATATCAAACCCATAGAGAGAATACGCAATATGCACTATTTAACAACAAACTTTCTATTTTTAATAAAAAGATTTACCTAAACTAAAGATGATTTTTACAGTAATGAAAATTTAAATATTTTGTTTTTTTAATATCTTGATAGAACAATAACAATTTAAAAAGATAACTAGAGTTTTTGTAGAAGAAAAGCACAAAATATGAAAATATCTTGTTATGGAATCAGTAATAAGTATAAGAATTCTATTGGAAGTATGCAAATTGTGTTGTGCCAAATAGGAGAAATAATATGCTTTACCCTTACTAGATATGTTATAAAGAACATTGGCTAATCTAAAGTTTGAATAGTTCTGAAGACCGGCTAGGCAGGGAAGATACTAGCTCTAACTCTAGATTTTCCTTGATTCCCTCCATCTGGGGGCTAACATTCTTGTATCAGAACATAAAATAATAAAATAAGTTGGGGGCTTTAACCTGTCACTTCAAAGTCCTCTAACTCTACACCCTTCAATGAATATTTCTCTTTTTATTTGCACTAAATCATATGAACTACATTCTCATTCAAACAACCTCATGTGATTCTTTCCAATTGTTGACTGAGACAATACCAACCCGATTCTTATGTGTTCTCACAACAAATTTTAACATATGGATTGGCAAAATCAAGAAGTAAATGAAGTGAATGGATTTAAATCATCACAACTTCTTCCATCTTTGAAGATCAATACTTTCCACAACTTCCGTCCAAACTTAATTACTTATCATTTTAAGAAAAAAGATAAAGAAAACTACTCTGAATCCATGGAAAAAACAAAACCACACTTTAGTTTAAAAGAAGAAATCATTGTCAAACCAACAACAAGTCTCAATTAAAACCAAAAGTAGCCTAAAACAAAAAGATAAAAACTTATCTCAAGTCCTCCACCAAACTCTTGAAGTTCCTTTGATTCTCTTCCCTTTGCAATCACTCAAAATAAATTAACAAAAAGGATAAAATAAAATTAAAAGTTGTGCCTGAAATTCTCTCGGAAACTAACTCCTCAAATGAGAACTTTCAAAACTTTCTAATACTTTCAGGACCGCTTTCAAAGTCCTAATCTTCTTTCTTTTATAATTTTCCAAAAGGAGCCTTGGTTTCTCTTCAAAATATGTCTAGATTCGATGTATTTCCCCATAATATGCATCCTTTCATGATAATTTTTGTCCATGGTAGTTATAATCACCTATTAAGCCAACGGGTGCCTCAAAAACCTCTTCAAAATTAGTAGAAACTAAATTTACTCGCCCAATAATTGCCACTGGCGCTTAAGCGCGGGACCTCTAGTACTTAGGCGCGGTCTTCTCTATTTACTGGCTCATAAGCGCCGGATCTGGCGCTTAGGCACCAAAACGCACCAAAACTCTTTTGCACATTTTTCACCTTTTTGCTCCAAATTTGATCCTTTTTCACTCCTTTGAGCATTTTTCACCCTTTTTACCTGTATCTACAAGAAAAACACAAAAATATCTTCCATTTAAAAGCACAATATATCAAAAATAGGTATAAAAATATATCTAAAAACACAATATATATTAGGTGTATCAAAATCCCCCAAACTTAAAATGTTACTTGTCCTCAAGTGACACTTCAATCTTTAAAAAGTAAATATGTATGATATGTATATGAGTTTCTTTAGGAGTTACTAAAATTTTGATTTAGAAATGTAGCAGTCTAATTTAGAAACAATATTCAAAAAATGAGACCAACTTAAAGTTTAGAAATTGTTAAAGTTATGAAAAAGGAAAATATGAGTTTCTATCTAATTCAAAAATGTGTTGTAGATTTTCCAAATTTATAATTTAGTTATTTTATTATCTCTAATTAAAAATTTTTATTAAAAATAATTTTTCTTACTATATTATATCTATAAGCTTAAGAGTTTCTCAAGTCTTATACTTTAAAAATATCAGATGTAGAAGAAATTTTTTATTAGGCACTAATCCTCAAGCTTCTCCTTCTTAATTTTTTTCTCCTTTTCTTGTTCTTTTTCTTATTCTTTTTTTTTTTTTTTTTTTTTTTTTTTTTTTTTTTTTTTTTTTTTTCTTTTCTTTCATTTTTTTCTTTTCTTTTTCAGGCAAGGATTACTATATTAGGATAGGCCTTTAATGATTTTGAATCCACTTCTCCTTTCCTAAAGCAAAGTCTTGACATAAGTCTTTTGCTTATAAATATAATAATATTTTTGAAAATTATTTTAACAAAAGAAATTTAAGTATTAAAAATGAAAGTCTAAATTATCAAAATTTTTCAAAAATACATTTTTTTCTTACTAAAGATAGTTACTTATATTAATCATTTTCTCATCGAAAAACTTTTTAACTTAAAGATTTTCTTCATTACTAAAAAATTTAACTAAGTTTTCTTACTCATTTCTAAAATCAAATTTTACTTCCCTAATATAAGTTCATATACCTAATATAAGTTCCCTAATATAAGTTCATATACATAATCAATTTTTTTCTTTTCAAATCAAATTCACTTGTAGCACATTTGAGAAAAGACAAAATTTCAGTTTTGAAAATATTTTTCAACCCCAAACTTAAATTTTTAACAGATTAAACAGTTTAGCATCAGATATATATAAGCAGGAATGAAAATTCAAAATAACATACTAATAGGAATTTTTAAACCCTAATGATGCATGTATAAAACTAAAAATAGGAGTAAAATTAATATTTGAGCAAATTTTCTATATTTTCATTTCAATTTAACATGTGGAGATTCAATAGACTTCTAGATAGTGTGTATAAACATAAAAACAAACTAACAAACTAACGTGACATCACAATCTCAATATAAAAACAAACACACTACAAAAAACAAACACACTAACATGATAAAAGAAAAATACAGGATAGCAGATTTAGAAATTTAAATTTAAGATCTAAGTTAGCTAGATTTTCAACTTTACAACAGATATAAAATTAAGTTAAGTTCTAAGCACACTAAATCACAAAACTCACAACAGTTACTACCCTAGAATTTTAAAACAAACTTCTAACTAACACAAACATTACAATAAAATTAAATATAAAAGTCTCACACATCACAATATCTAAACAAGTAAACATACATACATGTCTCAAGTTCAAAACATGAAAACACATCACATCACAATTGTCACTTAAACATAAAAGTACAAACCACATCACATAGTTCAAACCAACACACTGATGCAAATGTAGCAATCCCATAGCACATAGTTCATATCATATTACAATCATAAAATAAATCTCTCAGCTTTACTCTTCATCCTCTGAATCACCGCTATCCCAAACTTTTGCAGGCTCATAATTAGGGTATCTAGGATATGGAGGAAATTGCACTCCTTGGTTACCCCTAATGAGGCTCTCCATAGATGAGTTGAATTTCTCTTCAGAATCACTTTTTTTCCTATTATACATATCCGTATGCTCTACAAAATTCTCTAAATTTTGTACCCTATCAGTGGTAAAATTAATAATTGTGAAAAATTTTCCTAAATACAAACACTTAATTGTGAAAAAATTTCCTAAATACAAACACTTAATAATTTTTCACAATTAAACACCTAAGTAACACAAACACTAAAAGCAAGTATTAAACACTAAAACACTTAAAGACAACAACTTTAGACACATAAAAACATAACTTTAAACATAGAAATTAATTCCATTCTTCATTAGAAGGAACAAATTTAGGACTAGAAGGAACAAATTTAGGATCATTAGAAGGAACAAATTTAGGACTTTCATTAGTCTCTTCTGGGGCAATTGGAATATAAAGTTGATAAAACGGATGTTGGTGATGTGCTCTGATGCAATCTTTTTCAATCCCTTTTTCTTAAGAAGCATCTCCTTATCCGCTTCCTCTATATAACTAGTGTGGCTAAATTTCATTTTCAATTGCCATCCAATATGCTCAAGATGTAATCCCGTAGTCTCTAGTACAGACATGCTATTTTCAATTTTGTTGATCTTCTCTGATATCTCATCAATACTAATGGCTAAGAAACCTTTATACATCTCTTGTGCACTTTGACTAATGAATTTCTTCCTCATGGTCTCCTCCTTCTTCAAATCTATCTCCCATAAAGACATCATCTTAAAATTTATTCTCTCTTAGACATTAGGGCTAGAAATGATCTGGGGTGAAATTCCTTCACTAAACCCTTCTATTTATAGGCTTAAATCCTTCCAATAACTACTAGACATGTTTAGAAACTGCCTTGGCACATTTTTGCAAACTTTTAGGCAGTTTTCCCTTCTAGAATATTAATTTTACAAAGTTTTTTAAACTTCCGCACTTAAGAGCCCGCCGGATTTGGTGCTTAAGCTCCAGTGCACATTTTTGCACTAGTCAACTTAACATCCAAATTATCATTTTAACATGTCTATATCACTAAATAGAGTCTTAAAATCAATACTAACACATAATAGTCTCAAAAATACTACCCCAAATTTTCTTAATAACACATAAAACAACAATCAAAATAAAAACACGATGATAACTATGAGTTGCCTCCCACAAATCGCTTGGTTTTACGTTGTTAGCCCGACATAACAAGCGCTTACTGTAGTTGACCCAACATCATTCCATCATTAAACTTATGTTGATCACTTATAAAATAAGGTTTCAGTCTATGTCCATTAACTTTAAATATTTTCTCAAACTTAGGATCTTTAATATCCACAGCTCCATAACGATAATCTTTAATTACAATAAATGGGCCCATTCACATGGACTTAAGTTTACCTGGAAATAATCTTAACCTTGAATTTTATAGCAAAACTTGTTGCCCTTGCTAAAAATTTTTAGTAAGAATCCTTCGATCATGCCACATCTTCATCTTTTCTTCATAAATTTTGGCACTTTGATAAGATTCATTCCTTATCTCTTCAAGCTCATTTAATTGTAACAATGTTTTCTCACCAGCATCTTTCAAATTATAATTAAACTCTTTAATCACCCAATATGCCTTATGCTCAAGTTCAACTGCTAAGTGACAAGCTTTTCTAAATATTAGCCTATATGGGGACATTCTTATAGGAGTTCTATATGCAGTCCTAGAAGCCCATAAAGCATAGTCAAGTTTGACTGACCAATCCATTTTTGTTGGATTCACATATTTTTCCATAATTCTTTTAATTTGTTGATTGGATAATTCAACCAAACCACTTGTTTGAGGATGATAAGCAATAATAATTCTATGATTTATATGATATTTCTTTAATAATTTCTCCATTATGTCATTTCTGAAATGACTTCCCCCATCAGTAATGATAACTCTTAGCATCCCAAATTTACAAAATATATTTGTTTTCAAAAATTTTGCAACACTTTGAGAATCACATCAAGGTAAAGAAACAGCTTCTATCCATTTGGTTATATAGTCCACTGCTAACATAATATATAAATTTTCGAAAGATGGTATAGATGGTCCCATGAAATCTAATCCCCAAACATCAAATATTTCAACTTCTAGCATATAATTGAGGGGCATTTCATTTCTTCTAGAAAAATTGCCTACTCTTTGACATCTATCACAAGTTTTAATATAAGCATTAACATCTCTAAAAATTGTAGGCAAATAAAGACCAGATTGTAAAATTTTGTATATTGTTTTATCAACACCAAAATGTCCCACAAAATTAGAATTATGACATTTTTGGATAATCTCATAAGTTTCTTCTAATGGTACACATCTTCGAATAATTAGATCATTTCCTTGTTTATATAAAAATAGGTCATCCCAAAAATAAGTCTTAGCTTCATAAATAAATTTTTGCTTCTGTTGGTATGTCATTCCATAGGGTATAATATCACTAATAATAAAGTTCATAATGTCAACATACCACGTAACACGCCACTCATTAATAGTGAAAAATTTTTTATCTAAAAAATGTTCATTAATTTCATTTTCAAATCAGAGAGGTTTTTCTAATTCAAGCCTGGACAAATGATCAACAATTTGAAATTTGATTTTCAATGATCAACAATTTGATTTTCAATCCCCTTCCGATCTACTATTAAAAAATCAAATTCTTGTAAAAGAAGAATCCATCTTATAAGTATATGTTTGGCATCCTTCTTTTTCATTAAATACTTATTATCATAATGATTTGCATACACTACACAATGAGTTCCAATTAAATATGATCTAAATTTATCAAAAGCATATACTAATGTTAATAACTCTTTTTCAATTGGTGTATAATTAATTTGAGTTTCATTAAGAGTCTTACTAGCATAATAAATAACTCTAAATATTTTATCATATTTTTGTCCTAAAACAACTCCAATAGCATAATCACTAGCATCACACATTATTTCAAAAGGTTTTTCCCAATTTGGTGAAACTATAATTGGTGCAGTGATTAGTTTTTATTTTAATAACTTAAAAGGTTTTAGGCATTCCTCATCAAAATTAAAAATTGCATCTTTCTCCAGTAAATGGCATAAAGGCTTTGCAACTTTGAAAAGTCTTTAATATATCACCTGTAGAATCCAGCATGTCCGAAAAAGCTTCTAATTTCCCTTACATTTGTTGGATAATGTAAATTAGCGATCACTTGAATTTTAGCAGGATCTACTTCCATACCATTTTTTGATATTTGATGTCCTGATATAATTCCTCCTGCCATCATAAATTGGCATTTTTCCTAGTTAAGGACTAAATTTGTTTCTTCACAGCGTTTAAGAACTTTAGATAAATGTTCTAAACATGAATTAAATGAAGTTCTAAACATTGAAAAGTCATCCATGAATACTTCAATCCCTTTTTCAATTAAATCACAAAAAATTGTCATCATACATCTTTGAAATGTAACAAGGGCATTACATAAACCAAAGAGCATTCTTCTAAAAGCAAAAGTACCATAAGGACTCGTAAACGTTGTTATCTCTTAATCCTCATGAGATATTGGAATTTGGTGATAACCAGTATATCCATCCAGAAAATAGAAAATAAAAGCATAAAAGCATTTATGCTCAACTAGTCTATCCAGCATTTGATCTAGAAAGGGTAATGGAAAATGATCTTTTCTACTGGCAAGATTTAATTTCCTATAATCAATCCATATTCATCACCCTGTAACTTATCTAGTAGGTATTAACTCATTATGTTCATTTACAGTTACAATTATTACAATACAATTACTCCTCCTTTCTTAGGAACGTAATGAATTGGACTAACCCATGCACTATCTGAAATAGGGTAGATAATTCTAGCATCTAATCACTTTTAAATTTTTTTTTGTTACAACTTCTTTAATAACTGGATTCAATCTCCTTTGCGGATCAGCCCTGAGTTGCAATTCTCTTTCATATGAGTTCTATGCATACAAATTGAAGGACTGATTCCTTTAATATTAGCAATTGTCCATCCAAGGGCTTTCTTAAAATTTTTCAAAATTTTCATCAATCTTTCTTCTTCTTCCATTGTTAATTTTGAGGAAATTATAACTGACAAAGTAGAGGAATCTCCTAAAAGGGCATATTTTAAATGATCAGGAAGTAACTTCTACTCTAGTTTTGGAGGTTTTCAATTGATGAAATAAATGATTTATCTTTGTCTGTTGTGTCCAAAACTTCAAAACTTTCTCAAACATTTGAATTTTCCTTAAAAAGATCTTCACATTGATTTAATTCCTATTCTTGCTCGTGTTCCAAATCTTGTACTTCATATTTTTCTTCATAAGTAGTTCTAAAATGACATTCACTTAGATATTTTATAACATCCATCCTATAACATTCATTATCTTTATATTTTTTAGGGTATTCCATTGATTTTGAAATGTTAAAAGTAACAGTTTGATCATTGACGCGCATTATTAATTCCCCTTTCTGCACATCTATCATTGCTCTTCCTGTGGCTAGAAAAGGTCTCCTCAAAATGATAGGCATCTCTTTATCTTCCTCCATATCTAGCACAATGAAATCAACAGGAAAGATAAATTGATCCACTTTCACTAGGACATCTTCTATAACTCCTTTAGGGCATGTTATCGAAAGATCTGCTAACTGTATAGTTACAATGGTTATTTCTCCTAATCTCAATCTTTTAAATATTGATAATGGCATAAGGTTAATGCTTGCAGCTAAATCACATAAAGCTTTCCCATAAAATCTATCTTCTATTGCACGTGGAATTGTAAAGCTACTAGGATCTTTAAGCTTCTCAGGAAGCTTCTTTTGAATTATCACACTGCACTCCTCACTAAGTGCAACAGTCTCATTATTTTCAAACTTCCTATTCTTATAGAGAATATCCTTCATAAACTTTACATAGCTCGACATTTATTCTAAGGTTTCAGCAAATGGAATTTTAATTGTAAGCTTCTTTAATATTTCCAAAAATTTTGAAAATTGCCTATCCAACTTCTACTAACGAAGTGTCTGAGGAAATGGAGGTGGTGGTTTTTCTAAATCAATTTTTAGTGGATAAATAGATCTCTCAGAATCTTTTGGAGCGTCCTCTTTTGATTCTTCAATTTCTTCTCTCTCTACTTCATTTTTTTTGAACTCGACCTTCCAACTCTTTTCTGCTTCTAAGTTGAACGGCTTTTACTTGTTCTTTATCCTGGTCTTTTGGATTTGATTCAGTATTATTAGGAAGTGTTCCTTGGGATCTATTACTTAATGAAATTATTATTTGCCTAAGTTGATTCTCAATATTTCTACTTGTAGCTCCTTGACTTTGTAATTGATTTTCTATTTGTAACACCACTTCTTCTATAGACAACTTCTTCTCCTTAAACTATGTATTACTATGGAAACTTGGAGGATGAGTAGACCTATAATTATTATTCCCTTGGTTGTTCCAGTTTCCCAATGGGTTTCCTTGGATGTTCCCCCATTGCTGATTATTACCACTCAAATTTTTATTCCAGTTAAAGTTGGGATGGTTCTTCCAACATGGGTTATAATAATTTGAATATGGGTTATTCTACTTATTATTTATGACATTAAAAGTTTCTAATAATGCTTGAGAATCTACCATTTGGCCTAATGAATTCTCTTTAATCATGGAAATTAGTTGAAAAAAATTCATTCCAAATTGGTCTAACTTCCTTGAAATTGCAGCAAATTGATTTTCTAAGATGGTAAATGCATCAATTTCATGAATATTGGCTACTTTCTTAGGATTCACCCTATCAGAAGGCCATTAAAAATTATTGGAAGCCATTTCTTCAATTAAATCATAAGCGTCATAAAATGGTTTTGATATCAATGAACGACCAGCAGCGGCATCGATAATTGATCTAAGAGATCCCAAATTCCGTGGTATTGCATGGTGTGGACACTTTCTTAAGAGCTCTTTAAATCTTTCCCAAGCTTCATAAATAGATTCTGCTTCAAACTGATTAAAAGATGTAATATCATTTTTAAGCTTTGCATTTTTTGATGGTAGAAAACATTTAGCAAGGAATTTTTGTGTTAAATCACCCCAAATTCTGATAGATCCATGTGGTAACGAATTCAAACACATCTTAGCTTTATCCCTCAGTGAGAAATGAAATAACCTAAGTCCTATGGCATCATCTGATACGCCATCATATTTAAATATAGTGCACAATTCTAGAAAATTGGCAAGATGTAAATATAGATCTTTAGTTGGTGATCCCCCAAATAGATTATTTGATACCATTTGGATAATAGCAGGTTTAAACTCAAATGAATTTAGCCACTACATTAGCCACTACATTAGGTTTTTGAATACTACAATCAAGTTCATCTACAGTAGGGTTGGCATAATCTCTTATTGGTCTAAAATTTTGATGAATTTCAGTATTTTGAATATTTTGGTCTGCCATTTCTGTAATTTTTATTGGATTTTTCAAAATATATAATTTTTTTGGTTTTTCTAATTTTTCTAATAGTTCTTTCTAATTCAAAATTTTAAGGCACTAGTCCTTCAAAACCTGAATTATGCATACACTAACATATAATAAAATAAATTAAAAAAAAAATAAAATAAGATAAGATACCTTAAAGTTTAAATAAAACTTTCTAAAAATAGAAAATTGCTTTTAAAATCAATTTCTCCCCGACAACGACGCAAAAAACTTGATCGCTGGATACTGCTAATATGCAAAGTACAAAAATAATTTAGAAAGTACAAAACTTATATTTCCTTACTTTACAACAAAACCAAAAACTTGATCCTAAAGAAAAATAAGAATTTAACTTTTAATTTATATATATTGGGAAACTATACAAGTATACGTATCGTTATCAAGTAATATAAGATTTTTTGATTAAGACCTGAATATCGAACCCATAGGGAGAATACGCAATATGCACTATTGAACAACAAACTTTCTATTTTTAATAAAAAGATAATTATCTAAACTAAAGATGATTTTTGCAGTAATGAAAATTTAAATATTTTTGGTATTTTAAATATTTTAATAGAACAATAGCAATTTCAAAAGATAACTAGTGTTTTTGTAGAAGAAAAACACTAAATATGAAAATATGTTTCTTCTTGTTATGAATTAGTAATAAGTATAGGAAATCTATTATGAAAGTGTGCAATTTGTGTTATGTCAAATAGGAGCAATAATATTCCTTACCCTTACTAGAGATGCTATAAAGAACATTAGCTAATTTAAAGTTTGAATAGTTCTGAAGACCGACTAGGCAGGGAACATACTAGCTCTCACTCTAGATTTCACTCGATTCCCTCCACTTAGGGGTAAAAATTCTTGTATCAGAACCTAAAACAATAAACCAAGTTGAATAAACCAAGTTGTCACTTTAAAGTCCTCTAACTCTACACCCTTCAATAAATATTTCCCTATTTATTTGCACTCAATTCCCTATTTATTTGCACTCAATGCACTCAATCATTTGAACTACGTTCTCATTCATACAACCTCATGCGATTCTTTCCAATTGTTGACTGAGACAATATCAGTCGGATTCTTACGTGTTCTCACAATAAATTTTAACATCTGGATTGGCCAAATCAAGAAGTAAATGAAGTGCATGGATTTAAATCATCACAACTTCTTCCATCATTAAAGATCAATACTTTCCACAACTTCCATCCAAAACTTAATTACTTATCATTTTAAGAAAAAAGATAAAGAAAACTACTCTGAATCCATGGAGAAAACAAACCACACTTTAGTTTAAAAGAACAAAATCATTACAAGTCTCGCAACAAGTCTCGATTAAAACCAAAAGTAGTCTCAAAATAGAAAGATAAAAACTTATCTCAAGTCCTCCACTAAATTCTTGAAGTTCCTTTGAGTCTCTTGTCTTTGCAATCACTCAAAATAAAACAACAAAAAGGATAAAATAAAAGTAAAAGTGGTGCCTGAAAATCTCTCTAAACTAACTCCTTAAATGAGAATTTTCAAAACTTTCCAATACTTTCAGGACCTCTTTCAAAGTCCTAATTATATTTCTTTTATAATTTTCCAGAAGGTGCCTTGGTTTCACTTCAGAATATTTCTAGATTCGATGTATTTCCCCAAAAGATGTATCCTTTCATGATAATTTTTGTCCATGGTGGTTATAACCACCTATTAAGACAATAGGTGCCTCAAAAACCTCTTCAAAATTTGCAGAAGCCAAATCTACTTGCCCAATAACTGCCACTGGCGCTTAAGAACGGGGCCTCTAGTGCTTAGGCGTGGCCTTCTCTGTTTAACCGGTGCTTAAGCGCCGGATCTAGCCCTTAGGCGCCAAAACTCTTTTGCACATTTTTCACATTTTTTCTCCAAATTTGATCCTTTTTCACTTCTTTAAGCATTTTTCACCCTTTTTACATGTATCTACAAGAAAAACATAGCAATACCTTCCATTAAAGTGAAATATCTCAAAAATAAGCATAAAAATATGTCTAAGAAAACTATATATTTTAGGTGTATCAGGAGACCTGATAGTTTGAACCAAAGAGGAACCACAAGCGGTTCGTTACTTGGGTTAAAACTTGGAATCCATTTCAAGATTTTCATAGAGTTTCTTGCAATCATAATGGACTTCTTGGAAAACAGCCTAGCATAGTCCTCTTCCATATCGAGCTTGATCAAAAGGTGTCTCATATCTAATAAACCCACTTTTCAAGCCTCAATAAACTTGAGTGAATCAAAGAAATTTCTTACCAGCTCCATTTTTGGATGACCCAATAGGAATTTACTAATAAGGGTGAAATTTACCTCTTCATTAAGAGATGTTATCTCCTATTCAGAGAAAAATATGGCTGGTTCACTATCCTTAGGGCCTAAAATATGGATGCAAGGACAAAACCCCTATCTAGCAGCTGTATCATGGAAGGCTTGAGGGAACACTATTTTTTCTGGATCCTGTAAAGTATCATTAGCCTTACCCACCACCCTTGCATAAGTGGCCTTGGTCCATTGAGCATTAGTTTCCACATCAATAGGTAAAGCCATAGTAAAAGCACAAGAACTAAGGCAGAGAAAACTTTGTCAGACCCTAATGTAACAGTAGCAATCCAAATTGCTTCAACACCTGGAAAGGATCAAAGCCAGATTCCAGCCTCCAACAGTGAGTCCAAGTAGAGATGAAGCCACTAGAATCAACCACTACCATACCACACACCACTAGCTAGCACTAGGGGTTCATCTTCACGTCAGGAACCCTAAAAGAGTTCCTCCAGCTACCTCCATCATATATATATATATATATATATATTACAAAATAAGGGGATCCTTAAAAAGAAGCAGGGTGAGTCCCTCAAAAGCCTATGGAAAATTAGATCTAACAAAAGGTAGGGGTAACAGATCCCCTTACAAAAGTAATTGCAAAGGAGGATTAATGGATTTTCTAATTAGTGTGTGATCATTGTGGAGCCCCATTCTAGAAAGCCAATTTGCATGCCTATTACCTTCTCTATGGAAATGGGAGACAAAAAGTTGTATGCCATCCCCCGTATGTTGAATTTCCTTGATTAAGTATGTCAGGTGCCAAGGGATATATATATATATATCAAATTACACTTTCATAAAAAAATTAGGAAAGAAAAATGGTAAACTTGCTCTTCATGTCACAAAGGATGAAACTTTTGTACTCACCTCTTCTTGTCATCTTACCCTAGTTGGTAAATTTACTTATGACATTCCTAAGGTGGAGATTATAAGGAGGGAGTTTGAAATGTTAAATTTAAAAGGATGGTGGAAGGTTGGTATTATTGATGGGAGACATATTTTTATACAATTAGCTAATGATGAGGATTACACTCGCCTTTTTGCTAAAAGGTTCAAGTGGGTGGAGAATAGCTTGATGAAATTTTGAAAATAGTCTATCCATTTTGATCCTAAAGCAGTTGCCTATTATTCTGGTATGGATTTGTTTTCCAGGACTAAAACTACATCTTTTTAATCATGAAATACTCTATTCACTTGTTGTCGTGTATGGGAAACCATTGAAAATGGATCATGCTACTTTCACTTTATCGAGACCTTATGAAGCACGTGTGTTAGTTGAACGTGACATCCCTCAGGCTTTCTATAATGAAGTTTGGATTGGCTCGCAACATTAAGGCTATTGGCAGCCTGTTGGAATTGAAAAATGCTCTCCTTACTGTACTCATTGTGCTATGTTTGGCCATCAAACTTCTTCATGCTTTCGTCTGAATCCTCAACTAAAAAATAATCATAATGCTAGGCACAATAGTAATCCTGTTAATAATACAATTGTTGAACAACATGTTCATCCTATTGGGGTTGAAAATAGAAATGAATCAACTCAAAATATTGATATTAATGATACATCTACTTTGCAGCCTTTGGTTACAAGTACGGTTAATAATTGTAAAGAGGACTTACCTTCACCATTGAATATTAAAGATGGGACTCAAAAACATGAAGCCTCACATTTGGATAATGATGTTACACCTAAACATATGCAGATTTTTTAGCATGTGGAGTTAGCTGAAAACTGTGAAAATCATAATGCTAATAGTTCCTATGGACACCCTCCTCCTTTCAGGCCTGATGAAGATATGAGAAATGAGGAACATGTGGAAGCGAACACTTCTAATAGGCTCTCTTCTCTTGCAGGACATGCTAATGATAATGAACTCTCCACTTTTTCTAATATCATGGTAAATTCTTCTATAGTTGGAACACAGTCTGATATAAATACTGCCCTTGATAAAGCTACATCAACTTTAGAAAACAAATGGCAAGTGCAAAAGCACTCACGGAAAAAGGCTAAACGTAAGATTGAGTTATTTCGACTCAACACTAGCAACATCATACATGAAGGTGTTTACCACTCAGATGGAGAACAGTTGGTTAACCCTACAAGATCTTCTAAAAGGGTTGGCTCACGACATCATGAATAATAAAATGGTTTGGAATATTAGGGGAGTGGTAGACCCTAACTCCCTTAATATGCTTAAAAACTTGTGTAGGGTCCATAAATTATTCATTTTTTCTATTTTGGAGCCCTCAGTTCATGTGAATAAGTACAGGATTCTTAACAAATTTAAAGGCTATCATTCTTTTTGCAATGTTAACAATAAAATTTTGGTTTTCTGGAAACCCATTGTTAATCTTTCGATTATTGAAGATGAAGATCAATACATCCTAACTCAAATTTATTTTGATGGTTTTCAGAGGTGGGGCACCTTTGTTTCTCTAGCTCTATTATGCAAGAGAAACATTTGCTTTGGCAGAAATTGGCAGAAAATTGAGTCTATGGTCTATGGGAAGTATCATCAGCGAGAATTGGTTTGTGGGTGGAGATTTCAATATGATAATGAAGCTGATGAAAAGAAAAGGAGGGGGCAGAGTTGAATCGACTCTTATAAATTGTTTTTCTAACTCTTTATCTAATGCAGGTCTTTATGATTTGGGATTTATTAGTTCTCCTTACACTAGGAGGAGGGGATTTCTTTATCATAGATTGGATATTTTCTTGGCCAATTTTGATTTTATAAGTTATTTTCCTATTGTCAAAGTGCAACATTTGAGTCATGTTACTTCTGACCATAATCCTTTATTGCTCACTTTGGCTTTCACTGTCAAGCCGTCCATTTCTCGCTTTAAATTCCTTAATGTTTGGACTTCACATGATACATTTCGTGATTTGATGAAACAAGCTTGGACTTATGATGGTGATGGGACTCCTTGGTTTATATTGTGGCAATTGCATAAGAAAGTGGTTGTGCACCTCATTAAATGGAATTACCAAGTCTTTGGTAGTTCATAAAAAAGTGAAGGATGCTCAAACTATTTGTGATTCTTTGGAAGCCCAACTTGATGTTTCCCCTCATTTGATGGAAAATGTTACCCAAGCCCATTTAGATCTTTTGGATGCTATTGCTTTAGAGGAAAATTTGTTGAAATAGAAAGCTAATGATTCTTCCTTTGTTGTAGGGAATAGAAACACTAAATATTTTCATGCTACTCTTAAGCAAAGAAGGAACATCAATAGCATCTTGAAAATTAAAAAACCTGATGGGAGCATTTTAACTGATATGAAAGAGATTGGTGAAAATGGTGTTAGCTTTTACACTGAACTTTTTTACACTTCTTCTCATACTACGCCTGTTGATCCCACTTATTTTGAGAATGTATATGATCCCGTTTGGGACAGCTTATTTAGGTGCAGCGGCATTTTAAAAACACTACCGCTGTGTTTGGATCGGCGTTCGGGCGACTTAACTATACCGCATTGCATCCCACTTTGAGTAATTCCTTAAGGTCTTTGAGGCGGCTCTCGACCAGCATCCCAGCGTTCAACCGCAAGATTTGACCTAGATACCCCCAATCTCCCTCGTGTTCTCCCTCCCTAGTCGGTGCCTGTGATTGAATTTCTTCTTAACCCTAGAGGAGATCACCCGGATTCCTTCAATTTTTCTGTCTTATCGTAAGGTATGCTTTATCTCACTGTCATTCATAGAGGGATCGATAGTCGCTGGTCGTGAACGGTCGAACATCATTGTGGTTTGTTTTTTTTTTCCTTCCTTCATTAAAAAGCAAGAGATTTGTTACAGAAATTTGATTTTGATTTCTTCTCTTTCCTTAATCTAACTCCCAAATATTGGTTTCGATTTCTTCATTCCAAAAAATTTTGATTTCAATTTTTTTCTGGGCTTTAGAACTTTCTATGAGAGGAATCCATGCTAGCTAAGTGTGAAGAAATTATTTATTTATCTAGCTAACTAATATTGCTCTTAATTGGAATGAAACTTTGCAACATGTTCCATTCATCTTTACTCAAAATCATGTTTTCTGCCAGTGGAGTTTCAATATCATTTATAGCTTTGATGGTTGTATCTAGAGGTATAACATTTATTTTTTTGCTAAAGGCTCTCACCAATGGTTGGGAGAAGAATTTTACTGGTGTTAAGCAGAGCTGCAAACTGTTGTTGGGTTTTTTGGTTTTTCTGTGATCCATTCACCATGTGGTTTTTTGAAAATATGGTATGATCCATTCACATTTTGGAATTTGGTATGTTCCATTCATTTTTTAGAAAATATCAAAATGGAGGAAGAATGAAAACATGTTCCATCATTTATTTTTTTTTCTTCTATTATCACAAAAAAAAGAAATGGTAGGGTGAATTGCAAGTTGTATTGTTCTCCCTTAAGATGGTTTTATGTAACCTGATATACTTTCATAATAAAGACTTAATGATGCCTTACTGTGGATGTAGGTCATTGACTGAATCACATAATTCATTTGTGTCCTTATATATATTTGTTTTTTTAGCAAATAGCCAGACTATTTTATGTATTGGTGGCAAATTCATTGAATGGTTCTTTGTACATGATCAAACCTCATTTTAGATTAGACTTTTAAATGGCATTCTATTTTTAGCACACATGAAAAGTGTGGAAGCGTGAAAACATGTTGTTCAATAGTTCTATTTAGATTCAAAATCAAAAAGTTTATAATTATTTGATCGTATGCTTTTGCACTATATGCTTATGTTCTGCTAATAAGCTATTCTGACTAAGCTACCCGAAATAGTTTTATCAGACAGGGGTAGGAATGTCATTTAACTACCAATAAGCAATTCTGAATAAGTTGCCCCAAACAACGAAACAAATTATTCTGATAATCTACAGATTATCAAATTATCAGAATAATCTGTTTATCAGCAGATTATAAATAATCAACAGCAGCACCAAACAGACTCTATGATTATATTAATAATCTTAGTTTGGTTTATCCTCCTGATGAGAAGAAAAGCTTGAATGCTTTCAAATCTATTTGTCCCAATAAAGCCCCAGGTGTTGATGGTTTTTCTTCTGCTTTCTACATACATGCTTCAAAGGTTATTAAAAAGTAAGTTACTCTTGCTATCCAAAGTATTTTCCTTGAAACCAATCCTGACAAATATTTCACCTTGGTTCTTATAGTTCTTATTCCTAAAGGTAATGATAAGATCACTTGGGATAATTTTTGGCCACTATCTCTCACTACGGTGATATCTAAAGTTATAAGTAAGATTATTGTTAGCAAATTGCAGTCTCATCTCAATCACATTATTGTTGAACAGCAGTCTACTTTCATTAAGGGAAGGGACATTACAGACGATATTCTTTTAGTGCGAAAAATGATTGAGGAATTGGACAAAAAGTACAGGGGGAACATGGTCCTCAAATTGGACATCAAAAAAGCTTTTGACACTATTAGTTGGTACTTTATTCTCAACATTCTTTATGCTAAAGGCTTTAAACAAGACTTCTGCTCACTCATATAAAGATGGCTATCCAATAATAGCTATAGTGTGATGGTCAATGGTGAAGCCCGTGGGTTCTTTTCTGCTGAAAGGGGCATCAAGCAGGGAGACCCTCTCTCTCCCACTATTTTCATAATTACTTCGAGGCTTATCAAAAAGCTACATAATGAACGCCCTTATCTTCAATTCTCCTATAAGTCTAAAATAGTTGTGATCCATCTTGCTTATGCTGATGATGTCATCTTGTTTTTAAATGCTAGTAAATGCACTATCAAAGCTACTATGACTATGTTAAATGAATTTCAAAATGCTTCTAGGATGATGTTCAATTTGGCTAAGTGCTCTATGTATCTTGGTAAAGGTGCTCCACCCAATACCTTTGCTTGGGCTTCTAATTATACTGGTTGTAAAGTCTCTAAGCTCCCTATAATGTACCTTGGGGTCAACATTCTCAGAGGTAGAATCAAGCAAACTCAGATGGATGAGGTGAATGATAAGGTTAAAATTTAGATTAATGATTGGAAAAACATTTTTCTTTCTAAAGGGGGTAGGCTAACTTTTTTGAAAAGTGCTCTCTGCACTCTCCCTCTTTACATGATGCAGGTTCTTAAAACCAAAAAGAGCACTCAAAAGATTCTTAAAATTATATTTAATAAATTCCTTTGTAAGGTACTAGAACTACTAAAATTTGGACTAGGTGGCACTAGGCTTGTAAACCTCTTTATGCTGGTGGGCTTGAGTTTAAAATTTTGCAGCATACTATTCATATAAATATGTGTAAACTCTAGTTCAAATTTTGGAAGGGAGAGTCTCTATGGGCAAAATTTATGAAACACAAATATTGTAAATCTTCACATCCATCCACTACTAATTGGAGAGTGGGAGACTCTAGACTTTGGAAAGCCATCATTGCTGCTCGTGATGTAGTATTTCCTTTTGGAAGGACGATTGGGGTCTCTCTACTTTTTTTAATTTTCCCACTCATGATTATGATGCTAAATTACTGGTCTTGGATTATAGGATAAATGGAGAATGGAACCTTGATATGCTGAATTCTTTAGTTGGTGAAATTGCTCCTGTCATTGCTAGATTTCCTGTTAAACCTAATGATAAAGCTTTTCCTTTATGGAAGAATCATACTAGCACATCAGTTACAAAATGGCTTTACTCAAATCTTTACTCTTTTAATCCATGGAAATGGCATGTTCTTATTTTGCATAAACTTATTTCTCCATCAATATCCTTTTTTCTTTAGAGATACTTTCATAAGTTGCTTCCACATGATGATATTTTTAAGTTAAAAGGGCTGAAACTTGCCTATTACTGTTATAACTATAAGAAAGGTGTCGAATCTCTGAATCATTTTTTTAAGTGCTATTTTGTTAAAGAAGTTTGGCATCGCATTGGGTGCTTTTTTGGGATTCATTGGCCTAATAATCTGAATCTTAAATCAACTATTGAGATTTAGAAGGGATTTGAACCCTCTTTCAACAAGCACTTCAATTTTCCTGTTATTGTCTTATGATTTATTTGGATGGCAAGAAACAAACATAAATATGAAGATACTAGTCACTCCCCCTCTACCACTTCCATTTTATTGGTTGCTTATTTTAAAAAGGCATGGAAATCCTCCTTTGGTCAGGAAGCTACTCTTGTTGTGGCTAAGAGTAGGAAACCCATTTTGATCAAATGGGCACCACCCCCCCCATGGATGGTTTAAGATTAAGGTTGATGGGAGCTTTTCCAATGCCTATACGGGTATGGGAGGGATTATCAAGGATGTGTATGTTAGATGCATAACTTATTTTGCGTCACCTTGTATTGTTAACTCTGCACTTGAGGCTGAGACCTCTGATGTGCTTGCTACTTTGCATATGGTTACATCCTTAAACTTAAATGGTATTATGATGGAAATAGATTCTGAAATCCTGTTTTTATTCTTTTGACAAAGACTAATCCTCCATGGTATATCATAGCTTTGATGAATATATTTATATTAACTATTGAAAGACTTCACTTTAATATTTTATTTACTTTCAATTATAGAGAAGGGAATAAAGCTGCAGATTGGTTGGCCAAATGGAGGTTGCAAAATGTTATTATTGGTAATACCCCTCCCTCATTTTTGCAAAAACTTATTAAAAATGATTTGGATGCCCCAATTTTTTTATTTTGAGATGCTACCCCTTACTTTGGATTCTTTTTGTTTATTATGGGTCTGGATTTGGTTTTTCTGGACAGCCTGCTGCTGATTTTATTGAATATTGGTTTCTAAACTTTTCTTTGGCCTACTCTTTTGGATTTTAAAGCTGGAAGATTTTTTATTTCTACGTATTAAGATTAGGGAGATGGAAACTTGACACTAGACTTATTTGGGTAGAATTTGTTGCTTTCAGATCTGGTTATCTACTTGCATTTACTATCTTTATTTTGAGTGTTGGTTTCTCAGTTTTGTGCTCACACTAAAGAATTATGCTGGCGTTATATGCTGGTTTGGGGATTTTAGTCTCACTCTTGGCTATCTTATTATGATCATTACAATATAGCATGTTACTGGTTACATATTTGAGCTTGACACGATTGGGGAGTGTAGCACTAAAAGTTTCTATTTTGAGGGCTGAATTTTTTTGGCCCACGGGCATGATTGTGATATATCTCGGCTTATTGAACTTTGTTCCACTGGCAGATTTTTGAAATGAATAATTGGGGAAACTTCCATTTATTTGAGGCTTTATAGTTTTTTATAGATTAGCTATATTGTGAACAGCTTGGTTTGTAAAGCATGCATATTTCATTGCTACACTAATATGGGTTTTGAGGTCGAGACCACTGATTGCCTTTTTTGTTGTGGTGGCTTTTTGCACCACAATTTACTTTATGTTGCACTGAGGTTCTTGCTTTTATTTATCTAAAGAGGCTTACAACTTATGTTATATATGTTTGGTTTACTGATAGGCACAGTGACACTATTATTGCTCCATTGATTAAGTATGGAAGCAATCTTTCTGTGGTGAAATGTTGTGTTGGGATTTACCTTAGGGCCACCCGGTTGAGTATAGTGGCTATAATTATTGGTCACTTTATTTGAGCATACAATGTAAGGCTTGCGGTTAAATTTTGGTGGAATTTCATGGGAATGTCTGTGGTTTTTTCAACGGCCATTTCTTCCTTGCACTGTTCGAAAAATTGTATCTTGATAGAGGCTTGGAAGGATGTTTATGCTGAGGTGGATTCCCTTAGAAATTTCTCTCACTCTTACATTTTCTATGAGTCTAAATTATATTGGTACTTCTTTTGCTCTGGTATATGACATGGAAGTGGCCATATTTATTGGCTTGAGCATTGCAAGATTGGTAGCTTGGGCAGCTTGGAGTTAAACTTGGACTTGGTGTTTTGGTTTACTACGGGAAATCACAGCCCCACTAATTTTAATTTCTCTTATTCTTCATTGACTAATTATGGCATAATAATATGCAGGCTTGCCGTTAGCATGTTTTGGCATGATATTTTGTGGAATATTGCTCTGACTTTGATTTTTTTCACCTGGGACAACACTAAGGGTTGTTCTGCTATTATAGTTGCGGTTTCTTTTAAATTAAAAGCCTCTTTTACTTGCTTCTTAGGGGTTTTTGTTTATCTTTTCGAATACAACAACCCTATTTATTTACTGCTTTCGTGGGTGATTGCACATGCTGACCTCACTTTTGGTTGAGGTTTAGTTTTTCCCCTTCAGTAGCCTAAGGTCTAGCCATAGGACTTTCCTGTTGACTATTCCTAGAAAAATAGAAATGGAATCCTCACCATTAGAAATTCCAAACTCCTCTTTACATAACTTGAAGTTCCACATAGTGGTCCTAACCTCTAGCAGTTCCACATAGTGGTCCTAACCTCTAGCACTTAGTAGGTGGGGTTATTATGGGGGAGCCTAAGGAGAGTTCCCATAGGACTGCTTGACCTTAGGGTTGACCCAAGGTGTCGGTCTAGAGCTAAGGTACTCACCTCACTCACAATCACTCACAAATACAAACCCAAAATTACAAACCCAAAACCAAAATTTCTCGACTTTGATCCCCTAATCCTTTGGGAGACTCATGTAGATGGTCCCCTTAACCCATTGGCCCTAGGCTAATGTTTAGCTAAGACCAATGCATAGAGGACCCAAATGGGGTTTCCATTGATCCATAGCTCATTTATGATGGTTAGCTCCCAAATTCTTCCAAAAATACTCGGCTTTTTTTTTTCCACTAAACTCTCCCAAATTACCTAAGTACTCTTGAAACCCTAAATTTGGCCAAAATTCTCAAATTTATCCAAATACCCAAATTTGTTCAAAAATCATTTCAAACCTTTTGAAAACATCCAAATTACCCTAAATCACCAAAATAATTACCAAATTACCAAAATGCCCCTCCTTAGCCTAAAATTTCAAAAAATCCAAAAAATTCCCAAAACCTTCCAAATATTCTCAATGTCATTTTTTTCAAATACCACATGACCCAAATTGACCAATTTGACCATTTTGACCAAAACCTCCAAATTTACTTTAAAGGCCTAATTTCCCTAAATTCACCTCAAATGTCCATTAATTTGGTCCCAATTTCCCCTAATTTCAATTCTAAACTCAAATTCACCTTCCATATGACCAATCTAAACCAAATCCAAGCTCAATTGGCCCATGCTTTCAGCCTAATTTTGATCTAAATCAAATTCCCAATTTTGGCCAAATGACTTAATGTCACTAAATTGAACCTATAGCCTACTCAATTTGCCACAATTTATGTTGAAAACTCTTCATAACAATCCTACACATCAAACATGACCTTAAATTGGCCTTGGTGAAGCCTCAATCTCATTTAATTTTGATCTAAGAGTCCAAAAAGCCTCAATTTTGCCCTAAATTGGTCATGTCTCAAAATTCCACCAAATTGATTACCTTGGCTCTAAAATTGGTACCCAATTTATGTTGAAAACTCTTCATGACATTCCTAGTAACCATTCTCAACAATCAATTTGGACTTAGCCCAAGCCTAGCCCAATTTAGACCCAGGTCTAGCCCAACATGCCCAAGGTGACCAAAATTCTAAAATCCCTCAAATTGAACCCCCAATTGAACTCAAAAACACTTCAATCCTTCACCAAAAATGTTCATTACAATCATCTACACAATTTTAATCAATCAATTAGGCTCAAGTTCATGGCTTGCCTAGCCCAAACCTATCTATGACTTGGTTCCATCACATTGAACCCTATATCCTACTCAATTAGCCTCAATTTGAATCCTAAACACTTCATAAAATTCCTACACATCAAAATTGACCATAAATTGACCTTCGTGAATCCTCAATTTCATTTAATTTCAATCCAAATCCAAAAATCCCCAATTTTGCCCTAAGTTGGTCATGTCTCAAAATTCCACCAAATTGATTGCCTTATCCTAAAAATTCCCACTCCATTCCTTCATGAAAAATCTTCATAAAATCTCCCTTGATCATTTGGGCCAATCATTAGAGCCAAATAATTCTAGCTCAACCTAAGCCCAAGTTTAGTCCAACATGCCCAAATTGACCAAAATCTCAAAATCCTTCAAATTGAGCTTCTAATTGAACTCAAAAATACTTCAATCCTTCACTAAAAATCTTCATTACAATCATCTACACAATTTTGATCAATCAATTGGACTCAAGTTCATGGCTAGCCTAGCCCAAACCCAAGGATTATCCAAATTGACCTACATGGACCCCTTCACAAAAATTTGACTTAATCTAGCCAAATTGGTCAAGGAAAGACTTCTACGACTAAATTTTGGACCTTATTGACTAGGCTACACCCCATGGAACCACCTAAATGAGCCATGGAACAAAGGATCCCCAAGTCAAGGGATTTACTTCCAAATTTCCAATCTAGCCAAATTGGCCAACCAAAAACCACCACTACCAAATTTTGGACCTTATTTACTAGGTTAAACCCCATGGAACCACTCAAATGAGCCATGGACCAAAGGATCCCCAAGTCAAGGGATTTACTTCCAAATTTCTTAAGCCTAAGGGATTTTTTCCAAAACTAAACACCTCTCCAAATTAATGGTTGTGATAGATTCCTCTGGCTCACCTGACCTCCTTGACACCTCCCCTAGCCTTGTCGGCTGGCCTAGTCACCAGAGGAGCCAAAACCAAGAGCCACTCTCAAAAAATCCAAACCCAATTCAAACCTAAAGGCCACCTCATCCCATCTAAAGTTTAGAGCCTCTCTGCCCTCCTCATAGGCAACATTTTACACCCTTAAATTGGCCCACAGAACCACCCTAAGACATTTTTATAAAACCTCCACCTCCATGGCCATGGAAGGTCTGCTGAAAATTTCTTAAGGATACCCTCTGAAATCTCTCCCTGAGCCTCCTGAAATCTCCCCCTGAGCCTCCTTGAGACCTCCACAGTGCAACCCAACCACTCCATTGCCCTAATTCCCCTTGACAGAGTTCACTTTTTGAGCTCATATCCTTACCATAGACAGGACATTCTCCACCACACCTCCACATTACACCAAATCCAAATTAAACTCAACCACACCATCACCACACTGAACTAATACAAAGCCCTATCAAATCCCCCTCTTACAGAGCCTCTTGGACAGCTGAAGACCAACTCCCAAATCTGGCCTCTGGCCTTTATTGAATTTGGGTCTAGACCTTTCACCATGACTAGAGTCTCAATCCTACCACAGCAAGAGGCTCAATCCCTAGCCTCTTTGGACCTCCACAAATGTGTCGAGCACTTCTAATTGAAGCTTACCTTCTCATAGCAAAGGTATTGAACTTCCCCTCTTCTCGAGCCTATTTTGATTCTCCATTTAATTAGAAATAATTTAATTCCATGTTTACCATATGGATGTGTTCGTCACACTTTGATGAGTTCATAGGATCAAACCCCATGAGATTTGGTTGAGTCTAAAGGGAGATATTAAGGTTTGAGTGTGGACGGTTCTCGGGTTAGCCTATTTGGGGACGATGACGGGGAGCTGTCTGATAGTGTGTTTATCTCGTTAACGGATGAGATCTAGCCGGATGAACTCTCAGTGCGTGAACTGCGGGCCGTGTGGCATGCCAAGGTGGAAAGCACAACGAATGGGAGCTGCCTAGGATGAGGTGGTGCCGCACATTTAAATAGATAAATAGGGAATAAATAAATCAAAAAATGATCCCTAACTTCAAAAATTCATATCTTGGTGTAGAAAAATTACTAAAATAAAATAAAAATATGCTCTTGCTCGATGAATAGTGGAGAATAATGTGAAAATAATTTGAATTTTATGTGATGCATATTTTATTATTAATTAATTAATTAAACACTTTTTTGAGTTTTTTAATTCTCCATGCATGTAGACATTTCACCATGGCTTGAAATTTTGTTGAAATTTTGCATTTCACCATGGCTTGAAATTTTGGCATGTTGTTGCCTCTATCTTAGAGAACATTCTCTGAATTTTCCAAAGTCAGAGGAAACAAATAGGTAGGGATCCATATTTTTCAAGTTTATATCTATTATTTGCATAAATTAATCTTAATATTTAGCTTTTTACTTAAAAAATTTCAAGAAAATTTTGAAAGGTTTTATGAGGCCAGAGAACCCTTCGGAAAATATTTCATGGGCTAAGTAATTAAGAATACGCTTAACTTTCACCAAACCCTAAAACACAAATAAAATTAATTTGGTAAATATAAAAAAATAAATGACTTGGTTTTTCATCTCCACTGTAATTTGAAGTTCAGAGAACTCTCCTTAAAAATTTCAAAATATTTGGAGCTCATTTGATAACACAAATTGATTTTCTAAGTTAAATGACATTTTTAACACTGAAATAATTTTTAACAATTAAAATATAACTAAAAAAAATATAAAAATTTATTTTTGGAGTTCTCTATGATTAGATTAATTTTCTAAAAACAAATTTGAAATTAAAATAAAAATATCATTTTTAAGCCTTTCTTTAATATTTAAATAATTAAAAAATGAAAAAAATAACAAAAATAATAAAATTCATGGAAATATTTGAAATTGTTTCCTAAGCACTTAGGAGCAATTGGAATATTTTTCCTGATTTTCTAAGTGGAGCTATTGAATTTTGAAGCTTAAAAAATTTTTTAAAGGCTAAAAATAGATTTTCACTAAATAACTATAACAATTCAACAAAAATAAAAAAAATGTGAAATTTGTTTCTTTGGGTTATTTCCGGTTTCCCTGACCTCACAAATATTTAATAAAAATATAAAACTTAATTTTCCACTTTTAAAATATTTTATAATTAATAAATACTCTAGAAATTGAAATAATTCTAATAATTCAAATAAGATTAAAGAAATCATGAAATTTTGTTCCAATGATTCACTTGTCTAAGTCTACCTCCGGTAAAAATTTAAAGTGATTAGGCTTTGGCTTGGTCAAGTTATGAAGTTTTCTTTAAAAAATCCTATTCTTGTATGTAACTAAATATATAAATAAAATTAAAATTTGAAAAATCACATTTTCTCTTATGTTGTCTTAATTGACCCATAAGTGAGGTGGGATGCAAATTTCAAAGTCATTTGAATTAAATTTAATGAATTATGAAGTATTAGAGCCTTAGGGGCAAAAGTGCAATTTTAGAAATTTAGCCTTAATTAACATTTAGGCTTAATTCAAGAAAGGGAAATGGGAAACCTTTGATCTTAATTAACATATCTGGATGATTGAAACACAAGGGATTAATTGGCAGAAACCAATCTCACTTCTTCTAATTAGAGGATAAATTTGTAATTTAATTATTAAAATTCGGAAGTCTAGTCAATTAAATGATCCTAGACTTGATCCTAGACTTAGGTAGACTTAGGTGTATAGTTTTGGGTGTTAATAACTCACTAATTTAATACCCCTATCTGGTGTTCAAGTGACATTCAAATGTTTTGATGATGAATTATCATCACTTAAAATTTAGTCTCTTTTTTAGTCTCTTTCAAAATGAATTTCAAAATGAATAAGACATCTACCATAATCTTAAGGGCTTAGTAGTGACCTAAGCTAAATCAAATTTGATTAAATGAGGATTAGAAAATTGAAAAAAAAAATTGAATACCTTTGAAACACTACAAGCTTAAGTTCAAAGCAAAATTGGCTAAGTGTCTTAATAACACTAACTTGCCCCTTTAAGGGTCTTCACCCACATAATTCCCAAATTAAATTATAAGTGATAATTACCCTACTCTAAGGGATAATTGAAACATCATTGTTCATTGAGCATTAAAGGTATTTATAAGATGGGTTATTAAGAAAAATAATAAGTTTAAAAAGAGCACGAGACTTTTCACCAGGCAGTGAGAGGGAAGCATGGACCCGTTTCTTTCTTCAAATCTGTTGGATAACTCGGAGGTCCACTAAACACAATGTTTTGCTTAACAAAAAAAATCATCCTTAATCAAATTAATAGTGACCCAACAAGATATGACCTAGGTTTTGATAGATCACTAAAACCTTACTTTTTTGCTTTATATAAAGTGATCTCACATGCATTTTGAGTTTCAGGTGGTGGAACGAGAAGACTAGTCAGGTATGCTTTTTATAGTTTACAGTGTTGTCTTTCTTGTACTTTCATACGGTACTTTTTATGCTTACAAAACTTGCATGCTAAACAATGACATCACCTTGCATGAAAAATCTGGATGAAAACTAAAACTGTCAAGATAGCCACAAAACCAAAACCAAAATAAAAATGAAATTAACCAAGATAAAATTCACCCCCCACAACGTTTAAAATATAAGACAAATCAAAATTTAATCACAAACATCACAAAATAACAATTGCAACTAAATTAAGACATCTCTATTGGATGATGGGGAATCCCTTGAAGGAGGTAACCTACGGTTGCTAACGAGGCTTCCCACTGTCTAAATTAAGGTATGGAACTCATTAAGTTGAGTTTAGTAAATTCATTTGAACTAAGTGAATCCAATAGAAAATAGTGGTACCAAAACAAGGGAACCGTAGGATCCTAACCAGTGTCACTCTAATCAACTTTAACATGCTTTCATAATATTTAAAAAACTACAACCATAAGGCCTTCTGATTTGCATCATAACTTGACACTTTAGAAAACTTAAACCCTTCACAACGAGGAGCTTAATCTAGCATTGTGAGCAACACGGTCATCTTCAACAGTAAAACATGTCTTCCCCAGCTAGACCAATTCCTTCCTTATAATTAAATAACCAATCCATAGGACTTCGAGGTTGTTTCCTTATGAAACATAAATCCTCACCTTATCTTTAGGCCTTTGTACAACTCTGTTGTATAATATAAGCCCTAACACGTCTTACGATTCTGAGGTTGTCGTCCATCACGATCTAAACCCTCACATCTTTCAGGCTATTTGTGTGATCGTTTCAAACAAATGTAAGCCCTAAAAAAATAAAATTTATAGGATGAAACACTTAAATAAATTTCTTTTCAAAACTGAAGCCAAACATAAGGATAGAATGTGAAGTCACCGAGGTTCTCCTTCGGATCTGTGACATCCCCTAGTTTTTACTCTTTTGGGTTCTACAATAAATGTTCCAAATTCGAACCAATCCTTTTTCAAGCCTCTTTGTCTGATCTCATTGAACATTCTTATCCATTTGAACTCCTTAAATATTATATTTCCTGATTTTTATCGAGAGTATTCCTAGGTGACTTTGGTTATTTAAGATGTAATTAACTATAGGGGTTAACTATAGGGGTTTGCCCTTAAGGGGTTTGCCCTTATAGAAAGCTTGTCCAAACCCAGCTTAATATAAACCCTATTTAATTCTTCATATTAATAGGGGAAATTATTTGCAAATAAAATGGTTTTGCAGACCAAACAAATGTCGTATATTTTTTAGTTTATTTGATTGAGCCTCATCCTTAAGTCTTGTGTTGATCCTCCGGGATAGATACAGGGTTTGAGGTATAGCGCTCTTTAATTTAAACTATAAAAAATATAGGGTCAGCTTGATTTCATATTTTTCTAAACTTAAATATAAAAATAAATTAAAATGTCCTTCCAAAGTGGGCGACAAGATTTCAATTTCGGTGACTGACAGCTTTATACGGGCAACTCCTTCAACCAAAATAGTGTCGACAGCCCAGCATTTTGGGATTAACTTGTTGGTGACTATTTTGTTTATTGATGGGTGGTCTCTTATCTTTACGGAAATTGGTGCTCAGGACTTAATTGGTGACTGGATGGCTTTTTTTGGGGCCATATGATTGCGCTGCATGATCCTTCTCACTTTCTATACTGTTCTTTATAATAAATTTGGCAGGGAGTAACCTTGCAGATTAATGGAGATATGGAGCACATTTACTCTTTGCCCGAACTGCCTACTTATGGTTTTATCATGGATGTTGGATTTTGGTTGTTTGGTTGCAGACAACAAAGATTGAATTACACTATCATGCACATTGTTTCTTGATTATTACTCACGCAAATTTTGATCAGATTGTAAGATTGGGCAGAAACCACTGGATACTTCTTGGACTTAGCTCCTTTCGTTTTAAAAATTTTTACTTTGTTTTTGGTTTTGGGATTTGGTATACATGTAATTTTTGGGTATGCTTCTTATGTTGGTATACTTTTTGGGTTTACACATGTATTTTTTGTTTTTTGTGCGATGTTGTAACGCAGATAGTGGGACCCCTAGGGCTTTATGTTTCTATTTTGTTTCTAGATGGGGATCCAATAACCCACCTCATTATTGTACCTTTTTAATTATTAATGCGTAAGGACGAGTTTCTCTTTCAATCAATATATATATATATA
>NW_018165501.1:169910-172915 GCF_001263595.1 Phalaenopsis equestris
TATATATATATAGAGAGAGAGAGAGAGAGAGAGATTAAAAGTGCAGCTCATAGCTCCTTACGCGTTAATATTTGAAAAAGTTTACAAAACATTGGGAAGGATAGTGGATCCCCATCTAAGAAAAAAATACATCAAAGTCCCAGAGGTTCCACTATCCACATTACAACTCGATGCAATCAAAGAAAAAAAAACAAAGAAAAGAAATCAAAAGTACATGTATACCCCAAAAAATGTATACAAAAAAAAATTATACCAAAAAATGAAGTAAACCAGAGGAGAGCCATATCATCAGAAACAAAAAAGTAGCAAAACCAACAAGAAGCAAAATAGGTTCATTGTGGAGCGTAGATCATAGTCTTGAAGCCAAAAAACAGTAGTGAGTCCATTAGTCAGTGGAGTCCATAACATCCTGTATGCTGATAACCAAGAAGAGAAGACAGCCAAGAAGAGATAAAGAGCACATGTGTCCTTTAAAACAGTAACAGTAGAACTTTCTGGTTGTCTCAAAAGCAGAAAAAAGTGAAATATGTTGCGTAAAAAAGTAAAGTAATGGGAGCAGCTGATATCAAAAGAAACATCCGAGAAAATAGTAAGGAGGTCAGCACTGTGAGGTAAGTAGATGAAACAAAAGAGCATCAACATCTGATATAAGGAAGAGTGAGGTTATCTCCTAATAAAATTCTCTTAGAGCCAAGCGAGGATCTAAACCAATAAGCATCCCATCACTGCCAATTTTTGCTAACCACTCAGCAGGAGCATTACCTTCTCAGTGAATAAAAGAGAACATCACTTGAATTTGATTTTAGGTTGTAAGGTGCCAAAATAAATTACAAATACAAAATAAGTTCCAAAAAGGTGCACATGCCTTTCTAAGCATGTCATACACAAGCTTAGAGTAAGTTTCAATAACAAGCTTAGGAATTTTAAAAATGATAGCAATTTGAATAGCAAAAAGAGCGGCCCAACATTCAGTTTCCTGGGGATCATCAGTGATAACAGGGTTTACAAAGAAACATAACAATCTCCCATTATTGTTTCTGAAAAACCTCTAGTGCCTGCACCATCCGGGGTCCAGCTTCCATCAACTTCCATCAATGTTAGCCTTGATCCAAGTGAGAGGAGGGGGTTGCCATCTTACAATAAGAGGCCATCCACCCTGAGTGTTGCACTTGGATCTAGCTAAGGAATTAATAGCTTTAAAAAAAATGATAGTATATGTGAAACGGTGAGAGGGGGGAGCAAGAGGGGAGCTGTTATGCTTGTGACCATTCCGGGCAGTCCATAAAAACCATAGAACAATTAAAGGAAAGTTAGCAAAATTTTTGTCATATCTCTGAGAAAACTTCCATGCATTAAAAAAAACCTCCAGAAGAGAAGACAAGGGCCAATGAATGTTGAAGAACTGACCAACCATATTCCAGACAACACATGCAAAGGAACAAGAAAAAAAAAGATGTGCAGTAGTTTCCTCATCACAGTTGCATAAAAAACACTTGGAGGCCAATCTCAATCCTTTGAGCTTTAAGATATCATCAAGGGGAAGTAAGGATTTAAAAGATCTCCATCTGGAATTATATATATATATATATATATATAATTCCAGAATGGTGGAGGCCCAAGGAGCTCTGCTAGGTTTTCCTCAATGGTGGATCATTAATGTTGGTTGGTAGGATCAGCTTAGGAGGTGTGGTTGAAGCAAAAAGGGAGTTCATTTACTCTTTTGTCACTTCTTGCTAGTCCCACTACTGTGTTTTATTACTTCCCGGTCTACTACATTTTTGAATCCTTGGGTTACTGTTTCATTGATCAACTACTGCAGAGCAAGGTTTTTGCTGGTTGGATACTGCCTTGGCTGAAGTACCCTGTACTCATGACTGCAGAACTGATTGCTGCTGACCCACATTTTGTGTGAGAACAATCTTATGTTGCTATTAATGGACCGGAACCCAGTGGTTCTTCAGTTGGGGATAAGCTAATTTTCCACCAATCTTATTATAATGCTATGGATGGCAAGCTAGAATGTGATTTAATTCTTAAAGGCACTAAAAAGGCTGGAAAACATGCATTAATTTTTTCAGAATAGGAGGTGACTAATCTAACCGAAAGCTATAAGTTCACACTCATTGGCAATATTCTGATGGCCCACCCAAAAATGGACTCAATCAGACAATCATTTGTTGAAATGAAGTTAGTAGGAAACTAGAAAATTGGCCTCTTTGATTGCCAACAAGTTACGAACCATCTTACTAAGGAGGAAGACTATGTCAAGTTCTTCTCTGAAAAGTTCATTCAAATAGAAGGCACATCTATTAAGTTACTAAAATGGACCCTGTTGACCTCACTTTTGGTTGAGGTCTAGAAACTTCTTTAGTAGCCTAGGTCTAGCCATAGGACTTTCCTAATTGACTAGTCTTAGAAAATTAGAAGAGGTACCCCACCATTAGAAATTCAAAACTCTTCTTTTTACTCAACTTGAAATTCCACATAATGATCTTAACCTCTAGCATTTAGCAGATAAGATCATTATAAGAGAATTCAAGAAGAGTCCCTATAGGATTACTTGGCTTTAGGATTGACCCTGGGTGTTGACTTGGAACTAGGGTACACCATATATCCATAATATATTAATCCCTGGTTCATTTAGAATGGATATCTATCCAATTCTATGTGAAATGCCTAACTTGGTCTTTTGCCCCGAGGCACCTACAAATTACCTAACTGCTCTTGGTACCCAAATTTGGCTAATATTCCCAAATTTTGCCAAAATACCCAAAATTGATCAAAACCCATTTCAAACACCTTGAATACATCCAAATTTGTCAAAATTTCCAAAAAATGGCCAAATTACCAAGATACCCCTCCATGACCCAAAATCCAAAAATTCCAAAAATTCCCAATAAATCCCAATAAATCCAAAATATTCCCAATTTCATTTTGTCCAACTACACCTTGGTCCAATTTGGTCAATTTGACCATCTTTGACAAAATCCCCAAATTAGCCCCAA
>NW_018165501.1:188717-196143 GCF_001263595.1 Phalaenopsis equestris
AAGATGGTCTGAACTTTGCTTTCAACGAAGAAGATATACCGCAAGGAGGGATAATTGATTTTGACATGAAATTTGAGGATATTAATATAGAATATGAAAATCCACTGATGGGTACAGTTCAAGATCAAGACAAAGAGGGCTTGCCCTCACTGCTTAAATTCAGTACCAGGAGTGTCTCTTCCTTAAAAGGGAAAGAAATCGTGGAAGAACAAGATCCCATGGAAGGGCCAAGCCGTCGTTTACCCTCCATGATAGCTACTACAGCAGGACATTTAATAGCTGCTGATGAACAGAAAATACCTTTCCCTTCGTTGCGAAGAACTCAACGAAGAAATGCAGACAGAAAAAAACAGAGAGCTTTGGCCAAAGCCAGGAAGGAAAAAGAAAAGCTACTTGCAATTCCAGAGGAATACATGTACAATATCAATATGAGAGAATCTTCTGATAGTTTACCGATGACAGAAGAAGAAGTACAGTCGGTACAACATCCAGAGCCATCACCAGTATGGTATCACTCTGATTCCAGTTCAGTTTGTCCTACTTGTCATTCCGCGACATTTGAACAAGAACATCCTGCAGGAATATTTGTAGAATGTCCACGTTGTAATGTTCTACATCTAGGACAGTACTGTGATTATAGTAATTTCTCATCAGCCAATCAATTGATGAGATATGATGATCTACCAATTGACGATGCAGTTACAGCTCAGTATTATCCATGGGATCCTTCTTATGCGCTAATTCAAGCTGAGGCGTATAATCCAGTAGAGAGGATATCACCACTAATATGGCAACCAATCATTGACAATCAGATTAATGCGGAAGTGCATTATCCGGCATATCCAAACAATGTGGAACTTGCGAAGATCCACAATGTTAAATGTAATGTTTTTGAACATTTTGAGATGGTTAATGGAGAATATGTTAATATTCTGGAAGGATTGGAACTATGCACAGAGGTCTTCTCTCCCATGGAACAACGAGAAGTGCTTGATTGTGTGTCTGATCTCCAAATCAGAGGCAGATCAGGATTGCTATTTGGGAAAACATACTCAGAGCCTAAGAAATGGATGAGAGGCAAGGGTCGCATCACAATACAATGCGGCTGTTGTTATAATTACAAAATAGACCAACAAGGAAATCTTCCGGGAATCCTACAACATGAACAGGTGGAACCAATGCTACCCACAATAAAATGGATGGTGACACGATTGGTGCAATGGAATATAATTCCATCAAGTTGTATCCCCAATAGTTGTATAATCAACATTTATGAAGAAGGGGATTGTATTCCTCCACATATTGATCATCATGACTTTCTTCGCCCGTTCTGTACAGTATCCTTCATATCGGAGAGCAGCATACTGTTTGGCACAGACATAGATATAATTGGTCCAGGTGAATTCTGGGGATCTGTTGAAGTTTTGTTACCAAGAGGATCCGTCTTAATTCTGAAAGGAAATGGAGCTGACATAGCCAAACACTGCATTCCTGGAGTTCAACACCGTCGAGTGTCAATAACTTTCAGAAGAATGGATGATAACAAAACTCCATATGGATTTCAACCAGGTCAAGAGCTTGAACAGTTACAGCCATATGAGTTATGAACTCGTTGCACCACTAAGCTATCTCAAAACAATGGCTTAGAAGGTCAGCTTGTTTGATAACTCATAACACGATTTGCAAGAAGATCCTCTACAAACAAGCATGCAGTTGTATGATTATATGAAAAAAGATATGAAGACAGTTTGTTTTATATTTTGTATTGTGTACTCATTGATGTGCTAGTTGTGCGTTCAGCATAATGTAGTTTTCATCTTTGAAATATGTACATGATATATTGTAAAATGACTGTATGAATTAATGATGAAGAATTTCAGAGTCTTTTTCTGACATGAACTCTTCTTGATGTGGTTAAAAAACCGTTGAATTATATATTGGTTCGTGATAAGGAACTGAACATAAAAAAAAATAATGATAATAATGATAATTAGATTTGCCAAATAAGTTTTCTCAATTTTGAGAATTTCTTGTTTGTACAACATAACCTAGTTTGGTCTATATCTCTACAAAATCACACATTTTACGCAATTTTGTGTTTTGCGACATCCTTATGAAATCACAAACTCCATATCATATTTGCAAATATATTTTTGCAAATTTTTCTCAAAATGACATAAATCTTTGCACATTATACAGGATATTTTAAATCAGTCTGATAATTCTGATTTATTACTTAAGTCAAGAATTGATCCGATAATTTCAATTTTTATACTGAATCGGTTCAATACCTCTGATTCATAACTTTTCGAGAATTGATCCGATAATTTCAATTTTTATACTGAATCGGTTCAATACCTCTGATTCATAACTTTTCGAGAATTGATCCGATAATTTCAATTTTTATACTGAATCAGTTCAATACCTCTGATTCATAACTTTTCAAGAATTGATCCGATAATTTCAATTTTTATACTGAATCAGTTCAATACCTCTGATTCATAACTTTTCAAGAATTGATCCGATAATTTCAATTTTTATACTGAATCAGTTCAATACCTCTGATTCATAACTTTTCAAGAATTGATCCGATAATTTCAATTTTTATACTGAATCAGTTCAATACCTCTGATTCATAAATTTTCAAAAATTGATCCGATAATTTCAATTTTTATACTGAATCAGTTCAATACCTCTGATTCATAAATTTTCAAAAATTGATCCGATAATTTCAATTTTTATACTGAATCAGTTCAATACCTCTGATTCATAAATTTTCAAAAATTGATCCGATAATTTCAATTTCTATATTAAATCAGTTCAATAATTCTGATTTATAATCTTTCAGAAAAAAAAAATTGATCAAATAATTTCAATTTCTACCGCGAATCAGTTCGATATTTCTGATTCATAGCTTTTTAAAAAAAAAAAAAAAAAAAAATTTGGAACCTTTAGTTCATCACAACCACCAAAAATTTCTTAAAGCCTTCGCAGGCTTTACCTTATCTGCTAATCTGAATAATAAAATTTGGCTTTTTTCTATAAGGTAGTTGGGTTGTGTCATCCAGTTGAACCACACCCAATATCTACATTTTAAATTTACCATGGAAGGACATGAGGATAATGCTACTATAGTGTATGTTGGGTGTAATAAAATGGCCAAATTAGAACTGTGGAATGAACTGCAACAAATCAGCCACTCATCAGATAAAGCATGGTTAGTGGGGGGGCTTCAACAGTCTGGCCTTGCCTGTAGAAAAGAAAGGTGGCAGACCACCTAACACCCATATAATGATTGCTTTTAATGATAATTTGCAGTCTGTAGGGTTATTTTCTTGGGTTTCCATGGTCTAGATTTCACTTAGAGAAGGAGAAGACTCTGGGAATGACTGGATAGATTTCTAGTTAATGAAAAATGGCTCCATAATTTTTTGCACACTTCTATCACCCACCTGAGCATGGCTGGATCAGATCATAGACTGTTATTAATCACTATTGTTACCAATCAAAAGCATAGAAAAACCCCTTATAGATATCATAATTTTTGTCTACTCACAATGATTTCTTTTCAGTTTTCAAAGAAAATTGGAGGGACTGTTATCACCCTAATCCATTAATTAAGCTCTGAAGGCTGCAAAAAAAGTTGGCAAGGCACTAAATTTGTGGAACTGGAGGACCTTTGGCAACATTTTGGAAGGGGTTGATCAGGCTGAGAAGGAGCTGAAAGAGATAGAGAATGTTGTTATCAATGGGTTGGTGGATAAGGTAGCACTTCTGGAAGCAAATGAAAAGTTGCTAAATGCAGTGGTCTGGAAGGATACTTTTGTAAAACATAAAGCCTCCACTAATAAAGGGGACTTTTGACACTATTTTTGGTATAGAGTTGCCCGCTGGTAGCTGGTCGGCTGCTGGAATCAGAATCCCATCGCCCACTTTGTTTTTCCAAGTTTAAATGAAAGAGCACTATACCTCAAACCTTGTATCTATCTCGAAAGATAAACATAAGACTTGAGGGTGAGGCTCGATCAAATAAACTAAGAACTATATGACATCCGTTTGGTTTATGAAAACCATTTTATTTGCCAACAAGTTCCCCTATTTGATACGAAAATTAAATAGGGTTTATATTTTGTTGGGTTCGGAAAAAGCTTCCTATAAGGGCAAGCCCCTATAGTTAATTATATCTTAGATGACTAAAGTCACCTATAAAGTCACCTAAGAAAATCTTAGATGACTAAAGTCACCTAAGAAAACTCTCAATAAAAATCAACAAATATTATCTTCAAGGAGGTCAAAAGGATAGGACTTTTCAATCAGATCGGACAAAGAGGTGTGAAAAAGGGAATGACTAAAATTTGGAACATTTTGTTTTAGTGTCTAAAGGAGGAAGAACTAGAGGATATCACAGATCCTTAAGAGAACCTCAGTGACTTCCCAAGCTATCCTAATGTTTAATTTCAATTTTAGAGAGAAATATTTAAATGTTTCATCCTGTTAATTTTTTTTGTTTAGGGCTTAAACTTATGTAAAACGATCATACAAATAGCCTGGAAGATGTGAGGATTTAGGTCGCGACGGACAACAACCTCAGAATCCTAAGACGAGTTAGAGCTTAAATTGTATAATAGAGTTGTACAAAGGCCTAAAGATAAGTTGAGGACTTATGTTACATAAGAAAATAACCTCAAAATCTTATGGCTTTTTGTTTAATTCTATGGAGTGGTTTAACTGATGAAGACATGTTTTGCTGTTGCAGATGGTCGTGCTACCCACAATGTTAGCTCCAAGCTCCTCACCAAAATGAGTTTAAGTTATTTAACGTGTCAGGTTATGATGTCAAATCAAATGTTCCTATGGTCATGGTTCTTTAAACGTTGTGGGACATATTTAAGTTGATTAGAGAGACACTGGTTAGGATCCTATGGTTCCCTCATTCTAGTACCACTATTTTCTTTCAGATTCACTTAGTCCAAATGAATTTACTAAACTCAGCTTAAGGAGTTCCATATTTTTATTTATACTTTGAGAAATCCATAGGTTAACTCCTACGAGGGATTCTCAATCATCTAATAGAGACGTCTTAATTTAGTTGCAATTGTTATTTTATGATGTTTGTGGTTAAATTTTAAGTTGTCTTATATTTTGAATACTGTGGTGGTGAATTTTATCCTGGTTGATTTTAGTTTTGATTTTGGTTTTGTGGCTATCCAAGAAGTTTTGATTTTCATGCATGGTGACATTATTGTTTAACATGCAAGCTTGAGACAAGAAGTACAGAAAAGGTAAATGCATTAATTTAAAAGTGTACTTGTCGATTCTTCACATTCCACCACCTGAAAGTTCAGTACTTGCAAGGCATGCATATAATTTTGCAAGGAATTTAAATTGCAGGAGTAGATGAAAGTTTAGCTACCAAACCCCAATTTATGATTTTATTGGATTTTATTGAATCTCAAAAGACACCCTAGTGGATGGTTTTAGAACAAAATATGACAAGTCCAATTTGCCTTTCAAAATTTCCAATAGATTTCAAAGTGCTCAAGGCATGACCCTATATCACTTTGAAGATGTCTTGAAATATTCCAAGTTCATTCTAAACTTATCATATTTTTTTCATTAATCATCTGAGGTTAAGGTATGACTACCCCATTGCTCAGTAAAACTTGTTAGTTTAATTATCCCAAAGATAGGTTACTTGATTAATCAATTGATGTTTCATTTAAGAGTTATGTAAGTGGGTGCCCCTAAGGCAAGTTTAGGTCAATTAAGATTGCAGTTCCCACAATTAAGGTTAGGCTTGTAGTGTTAAGGATGTTAATCACCAACCATATTATCTTCTAAATATGATCAATTGAGCGTAGACATCAAGCTTATGTCACTACGAAGCCCTTAACAATCATGATAGGTAGAATGGGGCTTATCAAGATTTTGATTTAAGTGATATGCATTCTTATCAAATAGTCAAATCATCCTCAGATTTGGGCTGAAGAAAAGTAAACTATCATCTTTCTAGCTTAATCCCATTACTTAAGAATCGTTTGATCTTAATTTGACTTCCAAGTCATGAAGATTTAGAGGATTATGATCTTGTTGATGTTGTGCAAGGGTGGTGAATGAGTTTCTACTTTTTAATCTCATTATATTTCAATCATTCAAACATGTTTATAAAGATCAAAATTACCCATTTTCCCCTAGTTAATCCTAAATTTTAATTAAGGCACCAAAATTTGGAATGACTACTTTACCCTTGAGGCACTTCACCTCATAACTCATTAAACACAACACAACTCAAATGACTTTGAGAACTTTGAGAGTTTAGAGTGTCACATCCATGAGGTAATTACAATATTAGAGGAGAGTATGTGGGCTTCTCAAAATTTAGATTAATTTAATTATTTATTTAAATTCAGAAAATAGGTTTTTTAGAAATTGTTTCATTTAACTTTCTAAACTAAAGTTTTTCTTATGGGAAAATTATCAGAGGTTTCCTTATGTCAGATAAATCCTTAGACAAAATTTCATGATTTTTTCTATTAATTTATTATAATTATTTTAATGAGAAATTAAGGAAAATCCACTTTTAAGTCTTTAAAATTTTTTTTTACCTTAGGAAAATTAAGAAAAATATTTTTAATAATTCCCATGTGAACAAAGAGCAATTAGGCACATATTAAAATATTTTGCTATTTTTGAGATTTTTAATTATTTTTAATTATTTTAAAATTCAAAATAAAGCTAAAAAATTAAGTATTTTTTAAAAAGTAATTTTTATTTTTCCCAAGTGCCTCTAATCACAAGGAACTCAGAAAACCACTTTTCATAATTTTCCCTAGTTTATTTAATTTATTATAATTATTTTTGTACAAAAATACAAGGTTCCTTAGAAAATCAACTTTAATACTTGAACTTAATCAAATAATTTTCAAATTTTTATAAACAATGTGGGATTGATTTTATCTATTTTTTATAAGTATATAATTTACAAAAATTAACACAAGATATTTACATTTAATTAAATAGATAAATTTACAAGTTAATTCAAGACATCATGATATGAGTTAGATTACAAAGTATAAATTTAAAATTATTCCCATAATTTTCCAAATGATATTTTGATTTCTATAATTTAAAATAAAGCAAAATGGCCACCTAGCTTGAAAATTAGGGCTAGAAGCACAGTGATGCCCTTTTATCTTGGAAAAATAAGAGGACATAGTCTCTATCATGAGGAACAAATCCTCAAAATTTCAAGCGATGGTGAACAAAGTTTGATCATATTGAATTAAAATACTCCATAGGGTATTTAATACATTAAAAATCAGGGAATAAGAAAATAAATTTCATTTTTAGTCCACATTATTCTCTTTTGTTCACTAAGCAAGAGAGTGTTTTATTTGATTTTGATGATTTTATTAGGGTAAGATAT
>NW_018165501.1:196153-199069 GCF_001263595.1 Phalaenopsis equestris
GATATGGATTTTTTAAGTTTAGGTATTTAAATAAATTCAGAAAATCCATATTTTTCTTCTTATCCTACGCGGCTCCAACTCAACCTACAGCGGCTCTAAACTCACACGCGGCGCACTCCCATTCATCGACGCCATCCACCTCATTTGCCATGTGGCCCGCGGTTCACGGACCAAGAGTCTGTCCAGCTTGATCTCCTTCATCCATCGGATACATGCGCAATCGGATGACATTCGTTCATCGTCCCAAAGTGACCTAACCCATGAACCGTTCACACTAAAACCTTAAGATCTTCATCTAGACTCAACCAAATTGCATGTGGGGTTTATTTCTAAATTTATTTCTAAACCTTCATCTACTCTAGACTAACCTATCCATACAGTTTATACAGTATGAAATATAGCAAATATGTATAATGAATAAAAAAAGGCTCGGATTAAGGTTGAGGTTCAATACCTTTGTCTAAGAGGGGAGGCCTCAATCATATGGTTATGTTAGCTTTGATTGGGTCCAGCAAACCTTCAGATGAATTCCTAGGTCCTGGGGAATTGTCTAGGTATGTTTTTGACCAAACCCGACTTCAGGTGTTGGTCTAGAGCTATCTTAGAGGCTATTTCAGAGGGGGCTTTGATGGGGAATCAACTTCTTTCATTGTGAAAATTGTGTGTGCACAATTAATTGAAGTTTTTTTTTCACTCTAGGGGAGAAGAGAGATCTGCCTTGGTTTTAGGTCAAATTTCAGTGAACAAATTGGCTATAATGGTTGGCTAAGAGTGGCTGAGAGCAAAGGGATTGCACTTGGGATGGTTTGGAGAGGCTCTGGTGAGATTTTTACAGAGTTTCTCTAAGGTTTCATGCAAAATCTTCCTTGGCCATGGAGAGGTCAATTTAAACCCATGGTTGCCTAGTGGAGCTCAGGGATGGGAGTTGGGTGATAAAGTATGTTGAGGTGGAGGGAAGAAAGGCTTAAGCATCCAATTAGAGTGAGCCAATTCAGAGGGGTTTAATTTTGGGTTTTATCCAATGGGGGCACCTTTGAGCTGGCTATTTCCGACAGTTAAGTTGGTGGCTAGCTAGATTTCTGGTCACCTCTGACCTCAGGGAGGTGAGGGGGTGGCTACTTATGATTAACTCCCAAGGGTAAGCAATGATGTCAAAGATCTTTCAAGTTTAGGCAAAATATGGGGTGAAATCTCTTAAATCAAGGGACCATTGGTTCATAGCTCACCTTGGCTATTATAGGTGGGACTAGCTTGGTCAATAAGGTGTACTTGGTGGCTGTGGTGTCATCAATTTGGTGGCTCAAGCATGGCTAAGTCAATTTTAGTGAAGGGGTTCAATTTGGGTCAAAATGGCTAGAAGTTGGGTTTGAGTTAGGCTAGCCATGACATTGAGCCCAATTGATTGGTCAATATTGTGTAGATTATTTTCATGAGGAGTTTGGAAAAGATTTAGAGTGATTTTTGATTGATTTAGTGGTTGAATATGGAGGGTTTTGGGTATTTGGTCAATTTGGGGAAGTTGGGTTAGTTTGGGGAATGGTCAATTTGGGGAAGTTGGGTTAGACTTGGGTTTAGGTTGTGCTAAGGTTGGGCTAAGCCCAAATTGATGGTTGAAAATGGTCTATAGGAATTTCATGATGAGTTCTCAACGCCTTCTCTGTTTAATCGGCGCTTAAGCACCGGATCTGGTGTTTAGGCGCCAAAACACAAAATTCACATTTTTGCTCCAAATTTGATTATTTTTCACTCCTTTTAGCGTTTTTCAACTTCTTACCTATACCTGAAAGAAAAACACACAAATGTCTTCCTTTAAAATGTAATATCTCAAAAATAGGTATAAAAATCAAAAATAGGTATAAAAATGCTTTAGGTGTATCAAAATCCCCCAAACTTAAAATGTTACTTATCCTCAGGTGACACTTCAATATTTCAAACTTAAAATGTTACTTATTACTTGTCCTCAAGTGATACTTCAATCTTTAAAAACTAAATAAGTATGATATGTATATGAGTTTCTTTAGGAGTTACTAAAATTTAGATTTAGAAATATAGTAGTCCAATGTAGAAAAATTATTCAGTAAATGAGACCAACATAAACTTTTAGAAAATTTTAATGTTAAGAAATATGAAAATATGAGTTCCTATCTAATTCAAAAATATTGTAGATTTTCCAAATTTAGAATTTAGTTCTTTTATTATCTCTACTTAAAAATTTTATTAAGAATAATTTTACTTACTATATTATATTTTTAAGCTTAAGATTTTCACAAGTCCTATACTTTAAAAAGTTCAAATGTGGAACCAATTTTTGATTAGGCACTAATTCTGATTAGGTTCTTTTTCTTTTTCTTTTTCTTTTTCTTTTTCTTTTTCTTTTTCTTTTTCTTTTTCTTTTTCTTTTTCTTTTTCTTTTTCTTTTTCTTTTTCTTTTTCTTTTTCTTTTTCTTTTTCTTTTTTATTTTAGGCAAGGATTACTTCCTTTCTTTTTTTTTTCCTTTTTATTTGTGATTTTGAAATCCACTTATCCTTTCCTAAAGCAAAGAGTTGATATTTTTCCTTTACTTAAAAAACATAATAATAGTTTAAAAAATATTTTAATAAAAGAAATTTAAGTATTAAAAAAATTATAAATTTTATAAATTCTTCAAAACTATTATTTTTCTTAATAAAGATAGTTACTTATATTTAAGATTTTCTACAGTAAAAATTTTTAAATGAAAGTTATTCTTCAATACTAAAAATTTTAACTAAATTTTCTCACTCAGTTCTAAAATCAAATTTTACTTCCCTAATATAACTTCATATACATAATAATTTTTCTTTTCAAATCAAATTCACTTGTAGCACATTTGAAAAAAAATAAAATTCAATTTTTAAAAATATTTTCATCCCAACCCCCCCCCCCCCCCCCAACAC
>NW_018165501.1:199141-215804 GCF_001263595.1 Phalaenopsis equestris
CAGGAATGAAAATTGAAATAACATGCTTACAGGAATTTTTTTATGCTAAGTATATAAGTATAAAACTAAAAACAGGAGTAAAATTAATTTTTTATCAACATTTTTTTTTATCATTTTCTTTTTTAATTTAACATGTAGAGATTCAATAGACTTATAAGTAGTGGGTACAAATATAAAAACAAACAAACACACTAACATGATAAAAGAAAAATATAGGTTAGCAGTTTTCTGAGTTTAAAGTTTAAAACTGAAGTTAGCAAGATTTTTAACTTTTCACAAGACATAATCAAGTTCAATTCTAAATTAACTAACATAGTACTCAACACAATAGTAAAAATTACTACCCTAAAAATTAAAACAAAATCCTAACAAAACACAACATTATAATACAATTAAACAAAATAAAAGTCTCATAGATCACAAGGTCTAAACAAGTACACAAACATACATATCTCAAGTTCAAAACATAAAAACACATCACATCATATGTCTCAAGTCTCTCAAGTCCCAAGTCCAAACATAAAAATAAACAACACATCATAAATCTCAAGTCCAAAGCACATAGTCTAACACATATTACAAACATAAAAATAAATTAGCCCTCCTCCTCATCATTCTCAGAATCACCATTGTTTCAAACATCTGCAGGCTCATAGTCAGGGTATCCATGATATGGAGAAAATTGCACTCCTTGGTTACCCCTATTGAGGATCTCCAAAGATGGGTGAAATTTCTCTTCATAATCACTTTTTCATCTATTATACTTATCGGTATGATCTGCAAAACGCTCTAAATTTTGTACCTTATCTGCGGTACAATTGATATTGTCCATCATCCTTTGTAATAATTGACCTTGGGTCTTAGTAGACTCACCTCTTGAAGTAGAAGCACGTGAGGTAGATGGTCTAAATGTAGAAGCAGCAGACGTTGCCATTCCATAGCTTCTTGAAAATCCTCCTCTCCAGCAAAAATAGAATGTTCATAATAAGTCTTGACAATCACCTTTGTAATAGGCTTTAGAGGCAACAATACTTCCTTCCAGCTATTATATTTCACTCCAGCCTGCTCACATAAAAAAAAGATCAAGCAAGCAAATCCCAGATCTGTAGTAGTAACTGCAGTAATAGCAGGAGTGGCAGAAGTGATGATAGTCTGATATATCAAAGCACCTATGTTGATGAGCTTTCCTTCCTGGATACAATAATTTAACGTCGTTGTCTCTCTGGTAACTTCACCGAAATGATTTGTTGTTAATAGACGAGCAAAAATAAAATAGTACCAAGCCTTCAAAGGTGCACTTAACTTTAACATGGAAAAATTGACTCTCCTCTCATTAGTGATTTTTGAGAGTCCTCTTCCAAAAGTTAAATAAGAAATAATCTCGTCTAGCTCTGTCTCAATCAAGCTATAATTTGTATAAAAACATAAATTACCTGGTGGTAAATGGTAGAACAAATTGATTACCTCCGGTGAAAAAGGTACCAACCTTTCTCGAACCATGACTCGGTCATCTTCAGATTCAGGGAGGTTTGCATAGAACTCCTTAATAATAGAAATAGCTGCAATGGCAAAAATACAAAAAAATCGTTCCCACTGTTGGAAAACGATCAGATCATCCAAAGATCCACCTGGATTCTTAAAACAATGCTCCTGGACAAGCTTTCATGATTGCACGCATCATTGTACCTATCTTGAGCCTCCAAACACACAAATTTGCTTGAATCAAAAGGGCTCTTTCTTTTACTCCTCTTCATTCTTGGTGCCATTCTACAATTTTATAAAATTCCAAAAATAACTTCAAAAATCAAGTCTAAACTACTAAACTAAACTTCTAAAAACATAAACTACACTTCCTATACAATTTCCATATATTTTTTCTCATTTTTAACCATGAATAGTGAATTTTTGAATTCTTCCAAATGTAGTCAAAATACATGATGAAAATCCAAAATTTTTGCATAGAAGTAAAGCTCTTACCTTAAGAAATTCGATTCTATAAAATTTTTCTTAATTCCACCAAGAAATCTCCATTTAATGGCTTGCCCTAGCCTCCAAAATCACAGTTTTGAGAGGTTGAAGGTGACGAGAGGGTGAAAAATGGCAATTTTTAGGTTAGATTTTCACTTTTAACCGTTTGTGAACCGGCTCTTAAGCGCGAATAAGTGGTGCTTAGGTGCCTGCCTCTCAGGTTAACTCGCGCTTAAGCATGAGATGTGGCGCTTAGGCTCTAGTACACATTTTTTTAGATTTTTAAATTTAAGTAAAAATGCACTATTTGCCTAAGTATACCACCCCTAAATGGTCTCATAACACTTAAATTACTATTTTCATCTCCTTAAACTCTCCTCTCTCTCTCAAAATTCTCTATATAACTCCGTTAAATTTGAGGCTAAAAATAACACTAATTTTCACACAAACAAACGCATATATTAATTCACAAAAAATTACAAGTACATATAACACTTAATTCTCACTCCAAATAGTCTAGGATGAGAAAATTTTACTAAGCACGAACACTTAACAAACATTCACAATTAAACACGTAAAAGCATAAACACTAAAAACACTTAAACAATAACACAAAGACACAACGACTCCTAACAAACAAACTTTAACATTGAACTTAATTCCACTCTTCAATTGATGAGACAAACTCTAGTCATTCATTGGGCAACTGGAATATAAAGTTGATAAAACGGACGGTGGTGACGTGCTCTGATACTATCTTCTTCAATCCATTTTTGCTTAAGAAATATCTCCTTATTTGCTTGTACATCTCATTATCTGACTCCTTTATATAACTAGTATGACTAAATTACATTTTCAATTTCCATCCAATATGCTCAAGATGTGCATGAATCTCAATTACCTTGGTCTCAAGTAAAGCCATGGTAGTCTAAATTTTGTTTATCTTTTCCGATATTCCTTCGATACTAACGACTAAGAAACTTTTATACATCTTTTGTACACTTTGACTAATGAATCTCTTCCTCATGGTCTCTTCCTTCTTCTTCAAATCCATCTCCCATGAAGACATCTTCTTAAAATCTCTCTCTCTCTTATAAACTTTAGGGCTAAAAATGATTTGGGGTTAAATTCCTTCATAAAACCCTTCTATTTATAGGTCTAAATCCCTCAAATAACTTCTAGGCACGTCTTGGAACTGCCTTGGCATGTTTTTGAAACTAATTGGCAATTAAACCTTCTATAATCTTAATTTCGTAGATGATTTTTAACTTCCGCGCTTAATTGCTAAATATTAGCACTTAAGCGCCAGTGCACGATTTTGCACTAGTCAACTTAACGTCAAAATTCTTATTCTAACAAGTCTAGGTTACTAAATAAAGTCTTAAAATCAATAAGTCTTAATACTAAATAAAGTCTTAAAATCAATAATAACACATAATAGTCTCAAAAATACTACCCCAATTTTCTTAATCACACACAAACAACAATCAAAGCAAAAACATATTAATAACTATGGGTTGCCTCCAACAAAGCACTTGGTTTAACGTCGTCAACCCGACATAACCAGTGCTTATTCTGGTTGACCCAACATCATTCCTTGGTTAAATTTATGCTGATCCACTACAAAATGAGGTTTCAGTCTATGACCATTCACTTTAAATACTTTACCAGTCTTAGGATTTTTAATATCCACAGTTCCATAAGGATAAACTTTTATAACAACAAATGGGTCCATCCACCTGGATGTAAGTTTGCCAAGAAATAATCTTAACCTTGCATTATATAGCAAAAATTATTGCCCTAACTGAAAGTTTTTAGTGAGAATCCTTCGATCATGCCACTTCTCATCTTTTCTTTGTAAATCTTAGCACTTTCTTAAGATTCATTCCTTATTTATTCAAGCTCATTTAATTGTAATAATATTTTCTCACCAACATCCTTCAAATTATAATTGAACTCTTTAATCACCCAATATGTTTTTTGCTCAAGTTCAACTGGTATGTAACAAGCTTTCCCAAATATTAGCCTATATGGGGGCATTCCTATAGGAGTTCTATATGCAGTCCTATTAAACCCATAAAACATATTCAAGTTTGACTTACCAATGCTTTTTTTTTTTAATTTACAGATTTTTCCATAATTCTTTTAAATTTTGGATTGGATAATTCAGCCAAACCATTTGCCTGAGGATGATAAGCAGTAGCATTTCTATGATTTATATGATATTTCTATAATAATTTCTCCATTATGACATTTCTAAAATGACTTCCCCTATCAGTTATAGTAACTCTCAGCATCCCAAATCTATAAAATATGTTTGTTTTCAAAAATTTTGTAACTTTTTGAGCATCACATCAAGGGAAAGCAACAACTTCTATTCATTTCGATACATAGTCCACTGCTAATAGTATATATAAATTTTTGAAGGATGAGTATAAATGATCCCATAAAATCTAATCCCCAAACATCAAATATTTCAACTTCTAGCATATAATTGAGGGGCATCTCATTTCTTCTAGAAATATTGCCTACTTGTTGACATCTATTACAAGTTTTAATGTATTCATTAATATCTCAAAAGATAGTAAGCCAATAGAATCGAGATTGTAAAATTTTGTATGTTGTTTTATTAACACCAAAATGTCCCCCAAAATTAGAATTATGACATTTTTTGATAATTTCATAAGTTTCTTCTAAAGGTACTCATCTTCGAATAATCAGATCATTTCCTTGTTTATATAAAAAATGGTCATCCCAAAAATAAGTCTTAGCTTCAAAAATAAATTTGCTCTTCTGTTGGCATGTCATTCCATAAGGTATAATTTCACTAACAAGAAAGTTCACAATGTCAGCATACCACAGAACACGCCACTCATTAATATTGAACAATTTTTCATCTGGAAAATGTTCATTAATTTCTTCTTTAAAATAGAGTGATTTTTTTAATTCAATACTGGACAAATGAACAACAATTTGATTTTCAATCACCTTTCTATCTACTATTTCAAAGTTAAATTCTTGCAAAGGAAGAGTCCATCTTATAAGTCTCGGTTTAGCATCCTTCTTCTTCATTAAGTACTTAATAGCAGAAAGAGTTGTATGCACTACACAGTGAGTTTAAATTAAATATGATCAAAATTTATTAAAGGCATATACTATTGCTAATAACTCTTTTTTTATTTGTTGTATATTTGATTTTCATTTCATTCATTAAGAGTATTTAAGTTTCATTAAGAGTTTCACTAGCATAGTAAATTACTTTAAAAATTTTATCATATCTTTGTCCTAAAATAGCTCCAATAGCATAATCACTAGCATCACACATCAATTTCAAAGGTTTTCTCCAATCTGGTGAAACTATAATTAGTTCAGTGAACTTAAAAGCTTTTAGGAATTCCTCAACAAAATTAAAAATTGCATCTTTCTCCAGTAAATGGCATAAAGGCTTAGCAATCTTCAAAAATTCTTTAATATATCGCCTCTAGAATCCAACATGTCCTAAAAAACTCTTAATTTCCCTTACATTTGTTGGTTAAGGTAAATTAGTGATCACATGTATTTTAGCAAGATCTACTTCCATATCATTTTCTGATATTTTATGTCCTAATAAAATTCCTCCTACTACCATTAATTGGCATTTTTCCCAATTAAGGAATAAATTTGTTTATTCACAATGCTTAAGAACTTTTGATAAATATTTTAAACCTGAATCAAATGAAGTTCCAAACACTGAAAAATCATCCATAAATACTTCAATCTCTTTTATCCATAAATACTTCAATCTCTTTTTCAATTAAATCACAAAAAATTGTCATCATACATCTTTGAAATGTAGCAGGGGCATTACATAAACCAAAGGGCATTCTTCTAAAAAGAATGTAACATAAGTACTGGTAGAAGTTGTTTTCTCTTGATCCTCAAGAGTTATTTATATTTGGTGATAACTAGTATATCCATCCAGCTAGTCTATCCATCATTTGATCTAGAAAGGGTAGTAGAAAATGATCTTTTCTAGTGGCATGATTTAATTTTCTATAATCAATACATATTTGCCACCCTGTAACTTGTCTAGTAGGTATTAACTCATTATGTTCATTCAAAGTCACAGTTACTTCTCCTTTCTTAAGAATGCAATGAATTAGACTAACCCATGCACTATCTGAAATAGGGTAGATAATTTCAACATCTAACCACTTTAAAATTTCTTTCTTTACAACTTCTTTCATAATATGATTTAATCTCATTTGAGTATCAGCTTTGGATTTGCAGCTCTTTTCCATACGAACTCTATGCATACAATTTGAAGGACTGATTCCTTTAATATTAGCAATTATCAATCCAAAGGTTTTCTTAAAATTTTTTAGAATTTTCATCAACCTTTTGTTCTTCTTCCATCATTAACTTTGAGGAAATTATAACTGGTAAAGTAGAGGAATCTCCTAAAAAGGAATATTTTAAATGATCAGGAAGTAACTTCAACTCAAGTTCTCGAGGTTCTTCTATTGATGGACAAAATGATTTATCTTTTTCTATCATGTCCAAAATTTTAAAACTTTCTCGAACGTAGTTTGAATCATCCTTAGAAAGATCTTCACATTGATCTAAATCCTCTTCTTACTCGTGTTCCAAATCTTTTTGGTCAGACTTTTCTTCATAAGTAGTTTTGAAATGGCATTCACTCAGATATCTTATAACATCCATTCTACAGCATTCATCATCTTTACCTTTTTCAGGATACTTCATTGATCTTAAATGTTAAAAGTAGTAGTTTGATCATTGACGCACATTGTTAATTCTTCATTCTGCACATCTATCATTGCTCTTCCTGTGGCTAAGAAAGGTCTCCCCAAAATGATAGGTATCCATTATCTTCTTCCATATCTAGCACAATGAAATCAACAGGAAAGATAAATTGATTCACTTTCACTAGAACATCTTCTAGAACTCCTTTAGGGTACGTTATTGAACAATCTGCTAACTGCAGAGTTACAGTAGTAGGGGTTATTTTTCCTAATCCCAATTTTTTAAATATTGATAATGAAATAAGATTAATGCTTGCACCTAAATCACATAAAGCTTTCTCACAAAATCTGTCTCCTATTACACATGGAGTTGTAAAGCTACCAGGATCTTTAAGCTTTTCAGGAAGCTTCTTTTGAATTATAGCTGCACTCCTCACTAAGTGCAATAGTTTCATTATCTTCAAACTTCCTTTTTCTGTTGAGAATATCCTTCATAAACTTTACATAGCTTGGCATTTAATCCAAGGCTTCAACAAATGGAATATTAATGGTAAGTTTCTTAAAGATTTCCATAAATTTTGAAAATTGCTTATCCAACTGCTGTTGATGAAGTCTCTGTGGAAATGGAAGTATTGGTTTTCTAAGTCAACTTTAAGTGGGGAAATATGTCTTTCAAAATCTTTTGGAGCATACTCTTTTGATTCTTCAATTTCTTCTCTCTCTACTTCAGTTTCTTTTTGAATCCTACCTTCCAACTCTCTTCCGCTTCTAAGTTGAATGGCCTTTACTTGCTCTTTATTCTAGGCTGGTCATTTCGGATTTGTCTCAGTTACTAGGAAGTGTTCCTTAGGATCTATTACTTAATAAACTTGCAATTTGTCCAAGTTGGTTCTCAATATTTTTAATTGTAGCTCCTTGACTTTGTAACTAATTTCCCATTTGTAACACCACTTCTCCTATAGACAAGTTCTTATCCTTAAATTGTAGATTACTATTAAAACCTGGAAGATAAGTAGATCTATAATTATTATTCCCTTGGTTGTTCCAATTTCCCAATGGGTTTACTTGATTGTTCCCCCATTGCTGATTATTACCACCTATAGTGTTATTTTTAGTAAAAATTGGGATGGTTCTTCCAACCTGGGTTATAATAATTTGAATATGGGTTATTCTGCTTGTTGGGTTATTCTGCTTGATTTGAATATGGGTTATTCTGCTTGTTATTTATGGTATTCAAAGTCTCTAATGATGCTTGAGAATTTTTCATTGGGAAATTTTGATGGTTTTTGGCAAATTTTGACATAAATGGACCAAACCGTCGGCAGCTCCGACGACGCTGAGAGCAACTCCGACGACGCTGAGAGCAGTTATATTTTCTATCATATACAACTCATTGATTTGCCAAAAACATTGGCCTAATGAATTCTCTTCAATCATGGAGATTGGTTGAGAAAAATTCATTCCAAATTGGTCTAACTTTCTTGAAATTGCAGCAACTTGATTTCCTAACATAGTAAATGCATCAGATTCATGAATATTGGGTACTTTCTTCGGATTCACCCTCTCAGAAGGCCATTAAAAATTATTGGTAGTCATTTCTTCAATTAAAGCATAAGTGTCATGAAATGGTTTTGACATCAATGAACCACCAGCAGCGGCATCGATAATAGATCTAAGAGAGCCAACTAATCCATTATAAAAAGTTTAAATTATTAACCAATCTTGTATAGCATGGTGTGGACACTTTCTTCAGAGTTCATAGAATCATTCTCATGCTTCATAAATAGATTCCCCTTCAAACTGATTAAAAGATGTAATATCATTTCTAAGCTTCACAGTTTTTTATGGTGGAAAATATTTTGCAAGAAATTTTTGTGCTAAATCATCTGAAGTTTTGATAGATCTACGTGCTAACAAATTCAACCACATGTTAGCTTTATCCCTCAGTGAGAACGGAAATAACCTAAGTCTTACGGCATCATCTGATAAATCATCATATTTAAATGTAGCACACAATTCTAGAAAATTGGCAAGATGTAAATTTGGATCTTCAGTTGGTGATCCCCCAAACTGATTATTTGATACCATTTGGATGATAACAGCTTTAGGTTCAAATAACTTAGCTACTACAGTAGGTTTTTGAATACTTTAATGAAGTTCATCTACCGTAGGGTTCGCATAATCTTGTAAAGGTTAAACTCTTGATGAATTTCAGCATTTTGATTGTTTTGGTTTGTCATTCCTATAATTTTTTTTAGATTTTTCAATACTCTTATTTTTTTTTATTTTCTTAATTTTTTTAACAGTTCTCTCTAATTCAGAATCGTAGGGCACTAGTCCTTCAGAACATGAACTACGCATACACAAACATAAAATAAAATACTATATAACACACACAAAATAAAATACAATAATTGATAAAGTTTAAATAAGACTTTCTAAAAATAGAATTCCTTTTAAATCAATCTTCTTATTTAATTTCCCCGGCGATGGCGCCAAAAACTTGATCCTGAAACTGCTTATATGCAATAGTATAACAATGTCTCTAATTATATCTTCACTTATATTTCCTTTATATAATGGGATACTACGCAAGTATATGTATCATTATCAAGTAATATAGGACTTTTTAATTAAGCCCTAAATATCGAACCCACAAAGAAGTTATGTAATATGCTCTATTGACCAGCAAACTTTCTATTTTAAAAAGACAATTACTTAAACTAGAGATGTATTTGCAGTAATTGAAATTCAAATCTTTTTTTGTTATTTTTGAGAATTTGATAAAATAGTAACAATTTAAATAGATAACTTGAGTTTATGTAAAAGAAAAGCACTGAGTTTAAAAAATATCTTTCTTCTTATCATGAATCAGTAATAAGCATAAGAATTCTGTTGTGGAAGTATGCAAATTGTGTTGTGCCAAATAGAAGAAATTATATTCTTTAGCCTTACTAGAGATGTTATAAAGAACATTGGCTAATTTAAAGTTTGAAGAGTTCGGAAGAGAGGCTAGGCAGCGAAGATACTAGCTCTCACTCTAGAGTTCCCTTGATTCTCCCTCGATTCCCTCCACCTGGGGGCTATCATGTCGTATCAGAACTTAAAATAATAAACCAAGTTGGGGACTTTAACCTGTCACTTTAAAGTCCTCTAACTCTACACCCTTCAATGATTATTTCCCTATTTATTTGCACTAAATCATATGAATTACATTCTCACTCATACAACCTCATGTGATTTTTTCCAATTGTTGACAGAGACAATATCAGGCAAATCTTAATCTTTATATAATAATTTAAATGTTCTCACAACAAATTTTGACATCTAGATAGGTCAAATCAAGAAGTAAATGAAGTGCATGGAATTGAATCATCACAACTTCCTACATTAAATATTAATTCTCTCCACAACTTCCATCTAACACATTAATTACGCATCATTTTAAGGAGAAAGATAAAGAAAATTACTTAGAATACTTGGAGGAAAAAAAAACCACACTTTAGTTTAAAAGTAGAAATCATTTTCAAACCAATAAGAAGTTTCGATTAAAACCAAAAGTAGTTTAAAAACAAAGATAAAAACTTATCTCAAATCCTCCACCAAACTCTTCAAGTTCCTTTGATTCTCTTCTCTTTTACAACACTCTAAACTCTCAAAATAAAACTAAAAACAAAAGGAAAAAGTAGATTTTGTGGTGCTTGAATCTCTCCACAAGATTCTCTATGATCTTCTCAGAACTCCAGCACTCTCTCCCTCTTCAAGCACCCTTTCCCTCTTCAAGCACTCATTTCAAACGTAAAAACTTCCTTTTTTTTTAGATCTCCAAGAGGTTCCTTGGAAATTCTTCAAAATATGTCCAAATTCGATGTATTCTCCAAGGGATGCCTCCTTTCACAAGTCATTTAATAATATTTGTGTTCCTAGCGTTCATAACCACCCTCTTTAGCCAATAAGTGCCTCAAATGCCTCTTCAAATTTGGTCAAATGAAGAAATCCGCCGAATAACTGCCTCTTGCGCTTAGGCGCGGCCTTCTCTTTTTAACCGGTGCCTAAGAGCCGGATCTGTCGCTTAGGCGCAAAAACACTTTTGCACAAATTTCACATTTTTGCTCCAAATTCGATCATTTTTCACTCCTTTAGCATTTTTCAACTTCTTATTTGTACCTGAGTGAAACACACAAATATGTTCCATTAAAGCGCAATATCTCAAAAATAGGTATAAAAATGCGTTTAAAAACACTATATATTTTAGGTGTATAAGCAATGGAATAGTAAAACAGAAGGTTTGAAAAATGTTTAGCCAGGGAAAGGTAAAACCTTCCAAAGAAGATCTTAAACAATCCCAACAAGGAAAAACACACCAAAATAGTAGTAGGAGAAAAGAAAGAGAGGAATACCATGTAGAACAAAGAGATGCAGAGGAAATCATTAGAGCAAAAACCCTAGCAGAGCTAGGGAACCAGCCACCACCTGCCCCCACCATGAGAATATATATATATATATATATATATATATATGATAAAAGAGCATGTCATGGCTCCTTACGTGTTAATAAAGTAAAAGGTTACAAAGTTAGGGAGGGAACGTGGATCCCCATCTAACACCACAAAAAATAAAAATAAAAAAACATCATAATCCTAGGGGTTCCACATTCTACAGTACAAATCCACACAAAAATAGAAAAAAGTGTAGCAAAACTACACAAAAATTTACATGTATACCCACAAAAAAGTATGCAAAAAGAAAGAGTATACTGATCCATCGATTATAGTTGTGTAAAAATTATATAGTTGACTCCGCCATGCAACGGTGCCAAAATCTTGATGTAATATTTTATGAATAAGAGATTTAAGTAATTTATGTTCGGATTCTATACAAGTATACATATCATTATCAAGTAATAAAGGACTTAGTAATAAAGGACTTTTTAAAGGACTTTTTATTTAAGCCCTAAATATTGATCCCACGGGGAAGGTTTAAATTTGAAATGATAAATTTACCAAGAAATTTACACAAAGTCAATACGAAATTACTGTCACTAATTTTGAATGTTGAGATATTATCATAACTATATTATCATTGAGATATTATCATAACTAAATTATTTAACTAATAACAAGACTGAAATACAAAGTTTAAATAGAAACTACTAATCAATTTAACTATTAAACTATGTTTATGTGTTGAAGATTTTTTACGTGAAAAAGCATCTTTCCCACTACAATGAGGTTTTGGTAAAATGAGATGAGATAAATTGTTCAATTATGTATTGTACCAAATAGGAGCAGGTTTAGTTCTCTATCCTGATACAGTGTTATAGAAAATCATTGGCTAATTCTAGGTGTAGTCCCTAAATCCTTGGCTAGGCTAGGAGGATACTGGCTCCTACTCCAGAGCTTCCACTTCCCTTCACCTCAAGGCTAACTCACATTTTGTTTTTAAACATTAAGACCGAATTGAGGATTTTAGTTTGTCACCCTAAAGGTTCTCAGGTTCTCCAATTCTACACCAATTCTACACCCAATAAAGTACATTTTCCTATTTATTTGCACTTAATTCCATGAACGAAGTTCTCCTTCATGGAATCAACTGTGATCCTCACTCTGTTATAGAACTCATACTCTAGTTCCCGGATGATATGTTTCACAACATATTTTAACATTTCAATTGGCCAGATCAAAAAGTAATTTAAGTTTGGAGTTGAAAAATCATCACAATTTATTTTATATTTTAATATTGGCACATCTATATTATCTCTTCATTTCACCATATCTCATAGTAAGGACAAAAATAAAGTAAACTACTCAAACTTCATGAGAAAGATACAACAAAACACAAATTTTATATATAAAAGAAAGTTCATACAACACTAATAAACAAGCAACACTTATCTGAAACTCTTTTTCAAAGCAAATCCCTTGTAGCCTCTTCTAGAGAATGAAGGAAGAAGAAATCTCTCACTTTTCTCCTTCTCCAACACTCTTACAGAAGAATTCACAATTAATATCACCACAAAACTCTAAATTATAAGAGCAATGAAATCTAAATGGTTGTGGAATGGAAGATGGAAGACTGGGTAATTTGTAGAATGTTGAATGGAAGGGATGAAATGGCAGGAAGAGTCTCTATTCTGATCAATTTCGGCCCCAAATAAAGCATAGGGTCAGTTCTCCAATAGGTGCCTCCAGAGCTCTTCAAAATGCATCCAAATTTATCGAATCTTCTAGAAATCAAGGCTGAACCAACATTGGCACTGTCATCACCAGTGTTCTGTAATTAATTTAGGTGTTCTCTATCGAACGGCATCCTCGCTGAACAAATTTCAACTTCTTCATTTTTCCTCGAAATTTCACCCTTTTTGCTTCCTTTTTGCTTTAAGTCATAAAATTCAACAATCAACAAGAAAACATAAAAATACCTTCCATTAAAGTGCAATATCACCAAAAATGAGTATAAAATATGGGTCTAAAAATGCATATATTTTTGGTGTATATCAAAATCCCCCTTACATGTTACTTGTCCCCAAGTAACTCCTCTACTATTGTAAAAATATGACTTATGGTAAAGAATTTAACTTTTAGATTTCCATATCTTAGTCCACTAAATACAATTGCAAAACTTAAGAAAAATTCAAAACAACTCCAGTTAATACTAAAGGTATAAGAATATTTAGGAATCAAGTCCAAGGTTTCTGTTACTCTATTCTTTTCAAGAAAAATTACAAATTGTCATATTAAAGTCACTTAAAGTATTCATGTGAAAAAGAACTTCGTAAAACTTTACTATTAAATAAGCTAATACCCAAATGAAAGTTTAGAAAATGTAGCAAGCCTTCTTTTTAAATTTGATTCAAGTGAAGCCAATTTTTAATTAGGCATCTCCTTAAGCTTCTCCTCACACTTTTTTTTTCTTTTTCTTTTCTTTTCTTTTCTTTTATTTTCTTTTTCTTTATGTGAGGATTACTATATCTAGATAGCCTTTAATGATTTTGAACTTTACTATCCTCTTCTTAAAGTCAAAAACTTGTCACATTTCTTCACTTAACAAATTTATATAAGCATAAAGATTTCATAAAGTCTAATTATTTTCTTGTTACATGATCCTTTAAGATTTTTAATATTTCAAAAATATAATTTATTTTACTTGAAATAGAAAAACATAGTCTTTTCTTTTATACCAAATATCTTAATCTTTAAAATTAACCTTTATTATTAAAAAATTACTTAAGTTTACTATATATTTAGAAACATTAATATATTTATCTAAAGTTAACCCCTAATACCAAAGGTCGTCTTAATTTAAAATTTTGAAAATGTAGCTAAATGAGGACAAATAAAATTAAGTTTCTTTCTTTAAAAATGAATTTTTCTTTCCCCCCAAACTTAAATTTGTAAGAGATATAGCATGAAAAATTGAAAAATAAAGGGTGAAAGAAAACACTAAATACATAAAGAAAAGACATACCTGTTGAAGGTTTTGATTTTTGAAACTTAATTATGAAATATTGCAGGTGCTAATATAAAAAGCTACAAGACTTAAAACATTAAATTGCACATAATACATATAAAATCTGCTGAGAAAGAGTTAATAACAACACATTTAACTAAATACTGAAATTAACAACATAACTAATTGAATTTCAGAAATGAAAATAGTTTTACAAACTACAGTTTACAACTCAACATAAGTACAAAACAGAGTCTGACAATTTAACAAATAGTCTCAACAATAAAACAAAAACAAATAACAAAATAACAAAATAATAAAGTACATAATAATAAAGTACATTCAAACATAAACTAAAATAAAGATCACCAGTCATCATCATCTTCTTCTTCTTCTACATCCAAATTCTGCTGCTGATATGGAGTAAAAATAAGGTGAGTAGGAAATTGAACTAAATGATCACCCTTTATGTAACTCACCAATGCATCATCATAAGCAGCATCAATTCAAACTTTTGTCAAACAAATCATTTGTGTGAGCATTTCTGGCATCCATGTTTTGCAACCTATGATCCATTCTTAAGATATATCCTTATTGAATCATCATCTGGTTCAAAAGTTCTCTATTAGTAGGTTCACTAGAAGTAGGGGTTCTCGAAGTATAAGGAACAACTCTGGTCTTACTTCCTGATCTCCAATCATCATGAGATTCATATGTCTTTATATTGGTAAGCCCAATAGGTCTTAGAGCATAGAAAGAGCCCATCAGTAAGAAACAAAATAACCTCATCTAAAGCCTCATTACTAGCAGAAAATGATTTATACTGGCAACCGTAAACATCTTCCAACTGATAAAATTCTTTCATTTTATTTGGAGAAAATGCCACCCTTTTTCCACGAACAAAAACAAAATCATCAGAAGCTTCAGTAAAATTGGCATAGAATTCCATTACCACACCAATAATCGCATCGGCAGTAAAATAACATAAATTTTCCCACTGCCAAGCATTGATTAATCGCTTGACTTCTCCTCCCGGATTTTTAAAACCACGATCAGGAATTACTTTTTTATGCTCAAGTAAACTATTGAATCAAACACTAGCCTCGAAACTAACAAATTTTTGTTCATCAAAATCTACTTTTCTTTTTCCTTTGCTCGTTTTAGGAGCCATGAGAAATCTAGAGAAGATGAAATTCAAAGTTTCTTTGCCTTTAAATCGACTCAAATCCAAGAAAATGCAAGCCCTAGGTGCAAAAATTGGACGTTGAAGGTGACTCAAGGGGTAAAAATGGAGGTTTACTATGAAAATCGTGAATTTAAGGAGTTAAAGGCTGTTTCTCGGGTCGAGGGCATTGTCCGCGCTGAAGGCCTAAATAAAATTTCATTTTCAATTTTTTCAATTTTCAATTTCCTTTTATTTTTCTCTAAAGTTCTTTTTAGTATTTTTAAGCATAAATTTTTATTCAACAATAATTCATAAGTAGACATTTTCACAAACAATCATTTTAACAAACAATAACAAACTAACTTTTATATATGAAAATACACTTTTACAAACACATTTTTTAATCACACTTTCACACATACTAAGCGAACTAATTATAAATTAGCATCAAAATCAAGCCACAACAATAAACGCTGACACAAAACTATACACACAATCAAAGTTTATAATTCTAAAGCAATTCAAACTAAATCAAATCCACACAATTACATTAAGTGCATAAGTTTTTTTAAACTAATAGAGAATCCAAAACCTTCAATTATTCTGCCTCAGCCTCAGTGCTTTCTCCTCCTCTGATATCTCCCACTGATTGGTAATGAACGTACATATTGTAGAAGGATCGGTACGGGAATTGATCTATCAAATTTTCTTTGATCCATCCATTTTCTTTAAACATTCGAACTAATCATGCTTTAAAAGTTCCAGTATGATAAAAATTCTCTTTCATTCTCCAATCTAGGTGATCAAAAAGGTATTGAAGATCTCCCACTGCATTCATAATACTCTGAAGTTTTCTTTCAAATTTCTTCAATTTCTTCTCTAAAGTAAGTGGACTTCCAACTAGTGGTGGCATCAATGGGGTTGAAGCATGTGAAGAATGGTTTATGATAGCATATAATGCTTCATTCCCATTCCCTACATAACTATCATCAATAGGAAGCATGGGCTCCCAAGGTAATAAAACTTTTTCCAAACTTTCATATGGAACTTGAGATTGACTGCAAAGTAGGAAAATTGTGGAAGGATGCCTAAGTCCATAAATTGGACCATTCATAATGATACCCATAACAGTTTTAAATATGATGGATCCTATATCAATGGGTTTTTCCATCTGACTGCAATAATTAAAAATAGCACTTTCTTTAGTGACTCTGCTAATTTCCATGGTAGGGAGCAATTTCGCAGAAATGAAGAAATGTCACTGCTTTAATATTGGATTAAGCAATGAAGCAGAGCAGAGAAACTAACATTCATCTCGCATTTCCCAAATATCACTTTC